>NW_015542358.1:144128-150417 GCF_001515605.1 Sinocyclocheilus anshuiensis | reverse complement strand
TGGTGAAATCAAAATTTGGCGAGTTTGGCGAGATGAGCGCCAGCCAATGAGAATGTCGTTTGCGCATTAGCTCCGCCCACTACCAGAGAAATCAGCATATCGTCTGCTTGTTTTTAAAAGCTGAATAATTTCAAATGAACTCTGTTATTTTGACAGGAAAATACAACAAAGAATATGGTTTACATGTAGCGCGTCGAGACTCTCGCTCTCTCTCTTTGCATGTGTGAGAAACACAGCGCTATCAGTAAAGCGACGGCGAGTCGTGCGCCTTCACACTAGTTTACGGTGCGCCAAATACAGGTGCGCTGCGTGCTACATACTGCGCATCCATTGAGTACATGACATGATCCATTGAGCGCATCCAAATAATACAGAACGCTTGACGGAGAGCGAAACTCTCAAGCGCTCAGTCAGCGTGTTTATCGAGTGAAAATCTGTGTTGAACGCCTCTCACACACATACTGGCATGTAAAATCTAAGAATTTATTAGCCGATGGCTAATGTAAGATATTATTTAGTCGCCCAGAGTAAGATTTAGTCGCATATGCGAGTGATTTACTCGCAATGTAGAGGGTTGGGATTTTTTGTTATAACCAAAGCATTGATGTTTTACCAGTTTTACAGTAATAAGTGATACATCATAATGAATTAATTTGTCAGGATTGAAAATTAATCACACAGAAATATAGTGGTATTTACCGTTATTTCACAAAAGAAAGGAGACATACTTATTCAGTCGTGTCTGTTTCTGTTTATTTGCAGTTACAGTAAGTACATCTCAATTAGAAAGTAATGATCAGGTATAAAGAGGTGAGACTTACTGACAGATAAAATATGCAACTAAATACAAACACGATTTGTCATATTTACCATGTTTACTCCGGTAATGGATAGCGTGCATAGTGTTTTGCATCGCATATAAATATTTCTGCCTCGTATGGTTACCATAATCCACATCGGATCGCGAAGAGAAGTTATTTCAATCACCCGCTGCTGTCCGAAAATGAGTTTTGAGCAACACTTATTTTAAAAGTCTTTAATGCTGGTGTTATAGCTGTTAACGGTATGAAATGATCTAGGTTCTAGGGATATGCAGGTATCAAATATTCATGTTGCGATTAATTGCTAATGCTTTTATCACGGTATACGGTATTATCACGGTATTGAAATTTAGTTGCAAAATTTAGTGTTGTCATAATACAGTATTACATTTTTAATAACTTTTTTCTTATAACAAACATAACTGAACATTTAAATACAATAAAGCAATACAAAAAAATGTATAAAGTTAAAAATTTTACACAGATTAAAGTGCAAAAGAATTATAAAGACCAATAGGTATCACTTTACAATAAGATCTCATTAGTTAACCCTAGTTAATGCATTAACATTCGCAATGAGCAATAGCTACATTAGCTACAGAAGTTATTAATCTTTGTTAAAAAATAACTCTTATAAAACAGATAGTTCCGGTCCTTGATTCTGATTGGTTGAGCCTCGTTCGAAGCTGTTGTAAATTACACTACAAACACACACCTTTGTTTACTTCTGTGTGCTGCTCGGCAACCACTTTGTTGGAACCACAACCGTTTCTGAGGAACTACATTGTTTGGTGGAAGAATACTGTTTTTATTAATATCATTACACTTTATTTGCTCTGTTTTATTTTGTGAGACCTTACTACGTATATGGAATAACCGTTTTATAAAAGCAATAAGCCCCGTGAAGCCGTGGTTTACAGTGAATTTATAACAGCTAATGCCTAACAACGCCCCTTAGCTGTTATAAATCCACTGTAAACCACGGCTTCTTGGGGCTTATTGCTTTATCAACATTCGGAATAATTTGTAATACATAATTATTCTCTGTATTTTGAAGTGCCCACGATAACAATATCGTGCACATTCATTATCGTGATATATCGCATTACTGAATACCGGCACATGTCTACTTTGTTCATAACCACTCCTCAAGCCCCCAAAAAACCCCAGGCGTCGCCCATCGACAGTCATTAAATGTACTCATGCAGAATCGCCAGTTCCTTTAAAGAGTAATAGAGCCATTTGTACTTGAACAGCTGCAGAGAGTTTGGGAATTTATCAACTGTATTCAGTGGTTTGATTCTGCTTATGCTGTAATTGCAAAGATTGATTCTTTTGGTTTTTCTTGTGGCCCACAGAACAAAATGAAGGAGCTGGAGCTTCTGTGTTCACTGAAGGAGGTTCCTCTGGATTGCACGGATCCAGTAAACGCTGTGATGGCTCTGAGGTATGATGTGAAACACGTTCTAACTTCATCTACGCTACTGTTCAAAAGTTTGGGATTAGTTTTCTTTTTTTTTTTTTTTAAGAAATTAATGTTTTTTCTTCGCAAGGATGCTTTAAATTAATCAAATGTGACAGTAAAGATATTTATAATGTTACAAAATATTTCTGTTTTTTATTAAATCAGTGCAGCCTTGGTGAGCAGAAGAAACCAGTGTTATTGTAGTTAACTCAAACTGAAATTAAAACTAAAACCATAAAAAAATCGTTACTTGAAATAAAATAGATATTAACTGACATAAAATATTTTAATAAAATATTTTTTTAAAAGTTGTGTGTGTATATATATATATATATGTCAGATTTAAGTCCCCACCAGGATATATAAACCAGTAAACAAAACCACACACATCACTCGCACACACACACACACACACACACACAAACCCACACACACACACGCACACTGGATGCAAACAAATGCACAGTTGCAACCAATCCACACATACACACACACACACACACACACACACCACTCACACACACACACAGAGCGAGAGAGAGGTCAGAGATTGCAGATTGTGCTGCGCGCACACATAAACTTGTTGTCAACGCTTCCCCGCGATTTTTATTCATAAAATAGCCTAGATACTAGATCGTTACATTATATTTTTCAGCAATGAGGTGGCGCTGTTTTTGAAGTAATTAATTGTTTGTAGAGAGACGCGCAGATGCAACACGCAGGTAAATCACACACAACTAGGGATAGAAAATTCTGTCATTAATTACTTACGCTCATGTCGTTTCAAACCCGTAAGACCTTTGTTCATCTTTGGAACACAAATTAAGGTGAAATTTTTGATGAAATCCGAGGGGTGAGTTATTAATGACATTTTTTAATTCATTCATTTTTGGGTGAGCTAACCCTTTAAATAATTTGCCTGACAAACTATTTTTGTCTTAAACTGTACTTTTCTACTTCATTCCAGTTATAATTTCAATTCAATTTAAATCTACTTCCTTACATGTCAATTTGAATTGCAGTTCTTATATTATTGTTTTAGTTATTGAAATAGTCTATAGATGAATATACAGTATGTACAAATATCAGTCCAGACTGATGCAAGAACTGATCCCCAGCACAGTTACCCTCCCCATGAGCTGTGTTTACCTGTTCCAGGACATTAATACAGACACACTGATATCTTCCCACTGTGCCATGCAGTGAGTTGGAGCAATCAGACATACACGATCATCCTTTTGAAAAATCAAAGCTGGGCTTCCAGCTGAGCCAAGTTTGATATTCAAAGGCAGGCTGCCCAGCGAGGCTATCTCTGCTCTGTTTTGATGAGGTGAAGTCTCACACTGTTACGACGGATGAATATTTATTTTGGATGACACTTTCTAAATTAGCTTCTTTCATTTGATGGGCCAAGTCTCCTTTTTTCTGCCAGCGACATTCATAAATTTGTGCAAATTCCCTGTGATTTCAGGCACTAAAACTTGAGGATGACCAGTGGACCGCTATGGCCAGAGATTTTCAATCGCGAGCGTGCAATGACAAAAACAACTTATATGGTGCTTGGCTTTTGTATAGCTCAAAATTTCAGCTAAATAGCTCTCTCTGTGGAACAATGCAACAGAACAGTGAGCCGTGATGGAGTCTGGAGTGCATGGCTTGAGGTATTTGATAAGACCTGCACAGGCTTAGCTCTGAGGGGTTACTAAGGTGGGCTGACAGCATTGTGCGAATCCTCAGGGACTCTCTGCCTCTATGATTACAGCTCACTGCACTTTCTCTCTCTCTCATCCTCTCTCTCTCTCAGCTGTTTGACTCTTAAAATAGACCCTCAAGGTCTAGCTGGCTACTATTCCCAGCTGTAACTCGAGAGATTTCTAAAACAGTGTGACCACTTGCTCTTTTGTCCATAACCTGCAGAGTGTGAGATGTGGATGGTGTTCAAGGTGGAGGACAGAGGTCCAAAATGCCCCTTCTTGGCTTCGGAACATTTTTCAACCTTCAGTGAAGTCGATTTCCTGATTTTTAGCACAGTAGAAAGTGTTCCTCGATCAGTAGTCCCATCGAACAGTTGTCGCCCTACCCACAAAATTCAATTTAAATGACTGGTTGATTGAATTATTGTTAAGAAAGTTGTTGAAACCCATAAACTCAGCTATAAACATAAACCTGATGTCTGAAATATAGTTTATGCAAGTACTTAAACACAGCCACTTTAAGATTGATTTCATTCATCAATTCATAACACAATGCAAGTGCCTGTTGCATTCTCAGCATTACTGTAGGTAAGACAGCATTAGCATTAAACAGCATTTATTTAAAATAGAAAACCTTTGAAACATTATAAATGTGTCTACTGTCACTTTTGATTTATTAAATCTTGCTCAAATTTCTTTCAAGAAAAGGAATCTTACTGACCCCAAACTTTAGAACAG
Source organism: Sinocyclocheilus anshuiensis (assembly GCF_001515605.1). Lineage (NCBI taxonomy): Eukaryota > Metazoa > Chordata > Actinopteri > Cypriniformes > Cyprinidae > Sinocyclocheilus > Sinocyclocheilus anshuiensis. Next base: position 145,699 of record NW_015542358.1, on the reverse strand, counting down.
TAGTGTTTGTACATCTTCTGTGCCTCCAGGTATGCATAATGTTGTGGATTTCCAAGTTCGAATCTCAAGTTCAAGTGGCATTCTGTTGCACTTTTCCAAGTAAGAAGCTGGAAAGCCTGACTTCCGAGTTGGTGTGATTCCTGGCGTAACGGTCATGGTAATGATTTCTAGCTGTTATTAATTCCAATTTATGAGCAATCTGATGGAGTAACAGCATGTTTATCTTTACTCAGTGGTCATTCTTCATAACCCTTGTGCTAACTAAACAAATGTACTTGCGTATTTGAGGAAAATAAGGCTAATTATGCAAAATCAGAGATGGGACATTCATAGGTATGAGTTTGAATACAATTCAGGGTCTTTGTTCAAGGACTCCTCTTGAAAGTGTGCTTTTGCTCTATAAATAACCAACATCTCCTCTACTAAAGGAGTGTTTTCATGTAAAGGCACGCTGAATTCATGAGAATTGTGGTTTTTAGTCTAAGATATTTTGCAACAACCTTGAAAAGCGTTCTAACTGGCAAGTGGTAATAATATACTAGTGACATTGAAAAGTCATCAACAGTTTAACCTGCATTCAGACCACTTGTTTTCAGATATCATGAAAAATTCTTTCGTAATGAATAAGCACAAAGTGAAGTGGATAAGAGGGCTGCGCTTGAAAGAAAATGAGGGCCGAGCTGAGAGTTGCTTTTGCCGGGATGCTTGTGGTGTGGCGAATGCTGTGTCTGTGGTTGATGCGTGGGAAGAAAGCACTTCACCGTCCAACTTCATGCAAAAATACTCCTGTTAATTCCCCGCGGCACCAGAGAAGGTAGAACTTCCAGCAGAGAGACACACACACATACAGTGCACACGCACACACATACACACACACACACACACACACACACCACTCACACACACACACAGAGCGAGAGAGAGGTCGCAGATTGCAGATTGTGCTGCGCGCACACATAAACTTGTTGTCAACGCTTCCCCGCGATTTTTATTCAGCCTAGATACATACTAGATCGTTACATTATATTTTTCAGCAATGAGGTGGCGCTGTTTTTGAAGTAATTAATTGTTTGTAGAGAGACGCGCAGATGCAACACGCAGGTAAATCACACACAACTATCATCTCTCTCTCTCTCTCTCTCTCTCTCTCTCTCTCGATCGATCGATCGATCGATCGATAGATAGATAGATAATTAATTGAAATAAATGCTATAATTTATTCAAATAAATGTCATCTTACCGCACTATTTCATCTCTGAGTCTGATTTGAAGCGGGCAGAATGCTAGAGCTAACGTGCCACAACTGACGAAAATAACCATCATTTTTACACTTCTGGTCAAATATTGCGCTGCAAAGAGCTATACTAGTTTTAACTAGTCTATAACTTGGCAAAGGACCGTGGAATAAGTGGGATAATCAACGGCTTGCTGTGCATTAAAGGATTTTAAATGCACTTGGCGTCGGGTGGTTCTTTGCCTCCACGTCTTGCATTTAAAACCCTTTAATGCACAGCAAACCGTTGATTATCCCTTAAATATACTGTATATATCTATAAAATCAGTTATATATA
>NW_015542358.1:142266-144054 GCF_001515605.1 Sinocyclocheilus anshuiensis | reverse complement strand
TCTCTGAATAATTTTTGGTTTGACTGTATATCCTTCGGTTATTTTCACACTTAATTATGCCCATTAAAATGTATTTTACAAGTTTTTGTTACTTTCACTGTTCATTTTTTTGCTCTGTGGTACAGCATCTTTAATTTAACAGCATTAGAGCTGCTCCATTGCAGCGGCTTAGTACTGTAATCACACGCTTTGCTGTAATAATGCAGGGAACCACTCATTATAAATCTCCTAACTGTGATATTTTCAGAAATAGAAGTCGCGTTTTTTCATCTGAAACGTGCTGCGATTTATATTCCAAAGCCACTCATATAATGCAGAAACACTCAAGCAAGCAAAACACACGCAACGCGTGCACGTATTTGTTCTGATGCAGAATAGTACAGCCTAGCGCATTACACACAGGCTGTTAGTTTCACTTTCGCCAGAAAGTCGTGTATGCTTAAGGTTGAAAATAGATGATGTTTGTAGTGAATGCCCCTATGAATGGTTTTATTTTTACAATTTAGTTTTAATCCAAATGATGCGTGTGCTAAGTGAGTGAACATCAAAGTGAGTGAACATCAAAGATCACACAACAGAAGTGCGCGCGCTCTCTCTCTCTCTCTCTCTCTCTCTCGCTCTCTCTCCCTACCGATAAGTAACTTGTGCATTGTTTTACTTACTTGATTTTGACATATCCGACCGAACTACAAACTTTCCAGTGATGTCTGTGAGAAAGGTATATTCACTGGACAAGCTCGGCATCTGCGCCGCCGCGCGCTCAATCCACTCAGCGTGCTTTGTTTATCAGCTCGCGCACATCAGCTATACATGCGTTAAAACTTAAAGTTTAACGTTATATTCATTGCATACATATACTTCGTATACATCCTTAACTCCTTTCTGCTGTCTGTTGTTCTGTTGTCGGTGTTTCTTTGTTTGAATATGGCGCTTAACACATGCTGTGTGGTATCGGCGTTTGGTATCGGGGCATTTTAACCAGTACGAGTATGAGTACAGGAGCTCAGTATCGGGCCCGATACCGATACTGGTATCGGGCTTATATTAGGGTGCATTCCTAATATAAATTATGCTAAAATGACAAAAACAAAATTACTAAAACTTTAACTAAAATGAAAAATAAAATGGAAACTACAAAAATACATTGATTCAAAATATTAATAAAAACTATAAGTATCTTAATGATGCTAAAATAACACTGTACGAGACTTTGATTCTTTCAAAAACAATAAAAAAAATCTCACAGCCCCCAAACTTTTGAATGGGAGTGTACTTATGAAATTACTGGTATTTCAGATAATTGTGATGTGTGCCTGTGTGTTTTGTTTGAATTAGAGAGAAGTTTTTCCATGAGGTGAACTCCATGCAGCAGCAGAGAAGCTCCGTCTCGCTGGTGAAAACTAAAGCGCTGGTGAAGAGCCTAATCAACCGCTCGGAGCTGCTGCTGCATGTTACCATCGCACCGCAGTGCAAGAGTCTGTCCTCAACACCAACATGCACACCAGGTGACTCTCACTCACGCACACTCTCATGCAGACTCACTCACGCACACACTCACACACACACACTCATTCACACAGACACACAGACACTCACACACACGCACACTCACGCACACGCACGCACACATAGACACACACACGCACACATAGACACACACACTCGCGCACACTCGCACACACACACACACACACACACACAGAGACACACACACACTCACGCACACACACTCGCGCACGCACACACACACTCGCGCACACACACTCACACCCACACACACTCACACAG
>NW_015542358.1:131959-142209 GCF_001515605.1 Sinocyclocheilus anshuiensis | reverse complement strand
ACACACACACTCACACACACACACACACACACACACACACACACACTCACACACGCCTGCAGAAACAAAAATACAAATGCACTTAACGGCCCGTTTAACTTTTCCTGTTTACAGCCTGTAAGTCGGTGTCAGACACCAAATCGATGGTTCCTGTGGTGAAGCAGCCCGTGTTCCTGCGCAGTATGTCCGCTCCCTCAGATCTGGAAATGATTGCCAACAGTGATGTGGAGTTCACACATGGAGCACAAAGGTACCTCAGACACAGCAGAAGCACCAAATCACAGCTAAAGAATGAATAGGTCTAATTTCTGATATATAAAATAGTTAAAATATGCACACATATCAGTTGAATTATATATTAATGATCCAAGTTTCTATTAAACAATATTAAACTATATTATTCTGTGTAGTTTAATATTATTATTAAACTATATTAATCTGCAGAGGAAAAGCTTTTTGTGATTATTATTATTAAAGCTGAATTATTTATTTATGCATTTACTAATTTATGCATTTACAAAGTTATGCATTGATTTTTATTTATGCATTTATTTATTTTTTGTGAAACTTCTTTCAAAGTTCAGTTTCTCAAAAACATGACTCTGTTCAGATGAGGGAGTGTTCAATAAATCAATTTGTTGTAAACCATTTAGTGATGTTTGTGGCTCAAAAATTACATGTCTTTTTTAATGTTACGTAAAAAAATTTTTTTTTTACACTTTGCTTATTGCTTTAATAGGTACATTTGGGTAAAAAGCAAAATGTTTCTGTAAATTTTGCAACTAATTGTTTGACTGTCTAGCATTTATTTATGCATTTATTTTATATTATTATGTTTATCTTTATTAATTTATTTAATAATTATTATTCAGTAATTTGTTGTGAACCATTTAATTATGTTTGTGGCTTAATTACATGTCAAATTTATTGTTATGCTAATTTGGTTTTTAACTTACTGCTTAATTAGGTAATTTAGGTAAAAAAGCTAAATGTTGCTACACTTTTTTAAAACTAATTGTTTGGCTGTCTAGTATTTATTTATGCATTTTATTTATACATTCATTTCTTTATTTATGCTTTTATTTCTTTGTATTTCTTTTATGAATTAATATTTAATAATTTGTTTCTAAATGATAGGGTTGGGTATCGTTTGAATTTGATCAATTCCAATTTGTATTGATTCCCAGTTTCGATTCCAATGTGGTTTAGTCAAAGATTTAGATATCAAACATATTTATTCTGTGTCTCTTTCTGCAAAACATTTAATTGCTGCTGAATACCATGAACAAAAATCAGCTGGCTGCATAAAAACCGGGCTCGATTAAGAGCTGTTTGTTTGCAAAATAGAGCTGGGCACGATTAAAACAAAATAAATTGAAACTTTTTTTTTTTAATTGGAGGTTGTGGTTCTCTCACAAATCTGAATAGACAACTAAACAAAATCTCATGTAATTAATGAATGGAATGATTCGATGACTCACTCAAGATTCACTTGTTTCATTACTGGATGAGTCAGTGTTTTTGAATGAATCTATTGAATGAATGATTCAAAGACAGATTCATTTTTAACAGCCCTTTTTCAGCACCTAAAAAAAAAAAAAGATGCGCACACAGGAAATCGAAAATGTTACAACAGTTATCCGTTTCCTGACCTTAAGTATTCGATTCTCTAATTGGAATTGATTTTCGATTCCCAACCCTACTAAATAAACAATTTTTGTAACATTTGTGGCTCAATTATTTGTGACCCTGGACCACAAAATTAGTCATAAGGGTCAATTTTTTTTAAATTGAGATTTATACATCATCTGAATAAATAAGCTTTCCATTGATGTGTGGTTTGTTAGGATAGGACAATATAGTTGTAAAGTAATCCAATAAAGTTTTTATATATTTACGGTAGGAAATGTATAAAATATCTTCATGGAACATGATCTTTACTTAATATCCTAATGATTTTTGGCATAAAAGAAAAATGGATAATTTTGACCCATACAATGTATTTTTGGCTATTGCTACAAATATACCCCAGCGACTTCAGACTGATTTTGTGCTCCAGGGACACGTTATATTATTTATTTTGGCTTATTGCTTTAATAAGTAAATTCCAAATGTTGCTACAATTTCTATACTAACTAACTAACAGCCAGTCTGTCTGTGTAGGAGGCACCTGCATCCATCCAGTCACCGGAGCAGCTCTTTTACTCTGCTGCAGTCGTTGGTCATCGAAGACAGCAAGGACAAGCCCACGTACAGCGTGCTGCTGGGACAGCTGTTCGCCTTCATAGGAACCACTCCTGATCAGACCGTAAGATCAGACTCACTCAGTAGGACACTGGTGTTGCTCTCAGACGAACATCAGCACTTAAAGCGCGTCTTCTGCCTGCAGGTGTCCAGCAGCAGCTTCCTGTCCGCGGCTCAGACGCGCTGGAGGAGAGGCCGCACCCGGAGACAGGCTCTGGTTCACATGAGGGAGCTGCTCACCGCCGCTGTTCGCGTCGGAGGAGTCACACATCTGGTCGGCCCCGTCACCATGGTGCTGCAGGGCGGACCGCGGTACATTTAACCTCAGATATTTACACAGACACTACTGTCCCACTGTTAAAACGGTTATTCCATATACGTAGTAAGGTTTCACAAAATAAAACAGAGCAAATAAAGTGTAATGATATTAATAAAAACAGTATTCTTCCACCAAACAATGTAGTTCCTCAGAAACAGTTGCGGTTCCAACAAAGTGGTTGCCGAGCAGCACACAGAAGTAAACAAAGGTGTGTGTTTGTAGTGTAATTTACAACAGCTTAGAACGCGGCTCAGCCAATCAGAATCAAGGACCGGAACTCTCCGTTTTATAATGATCAATTTATAATGTTACAAAAGATTTCTATTTCGAATAAATGCTGTTCTTTTGAACTTTCTATTCATCTGTGAATCCTGAAAAATAACATGTATCGCGATGTCCACAGAAATATTCAGCAGCACAGCTGTTTTCAACATTGATAATAACCAGAAATGTTTCTCGAGCAGCAAATCAGCATATTATAATGATTTCTGAAGACTGGAGTAATGATGCTGAAAATTCAGCTTTGATCACAGCAATCGGTTACATTTTAACAGATATTCACATAAAAAACAGTTATTTTAAGTTGCAATATTATTTCAGAATATTACAGTTTTTACTGTATATTTGACCACATAAATGCAGCTTTGGTAAGCAGAAGAGACTTCTTACCGACCCCAAACTTTGGATTTTTGGTTTAATATTGGTAGATCAATCCGCAGATCGTTGCATCTCTGCTTTGGAGCTTCAGTTGCCCCAATCGCCTGCGCCAACAGCATCGGCCTGCTGTGCACCATCCCCTACACCAGGCAAGCACTCTGCCCTTATTTCATCAAATCAAATATGGAATTCTGTCCATATGGAATTATGTAACAAGACCAAGGTGACGTCAGCGGAACAGGAAATTATTTCTTCTTAGAATTAATGTGCACTGATTAGTATTACAGCAACACTTGGAAGGTGTGTAAAAAAAAAGAAAAAAAGTAATTGGTGCCAATTTTGATATAATGGTCAGTTAAAACTCCAACTTTCTTTTACAGTAAAAAGTGCCAGTATCATATATGTAGTATTAAAAATACTAGAAAGTAACATTTATTTTTATATTTTGAGTTTTCATTTTAATTTTAGTTTTAGTAATTTTATGTGCTTTTGTGTTTTTTCTTTTCTTTTTTTACCCTCAATATTTCTGTTTAGCTAATTCCTTTTTTATTTAATTTTTAGGTGATGAATAATGCAGTCATTTTGATGATGAAGGGTGTTAAATGTAAAATTCCAGCTTGCTATTGCATAAAATTTATGTTTTCATTTTAGCTTTCTTTTTTTTTAAATAATCTAGCTTTTGTCATTTTTATTAGTTTTTTCTCTTGCTGTTACAGTAGCAGTGCTATTTTAGTATTATTTACATGCTATGGTAGTATTTATTAACATTTTAAATTACCTTTTATTATACTATTTTCAGTTTTCATGTTAGTTTGTTTGTCATTTTTTTAAATTAATTTTTCTAATTATTTTATTCCAGTTTAAGGTGATAAATAATGTAGTTATGATGATGAATCATATTGATTTTAAAATCCCTATGTACTGTTACAGTATCAGTGTTATTAGCAGTTAGCATTATTTATTTCATTTCATGTCATTTATTTTTATTTCAGTTTTAGATGATGAATAATGTTGTAATTTTGATTTTATATTTTCAGTTTTCATTTTAATATTTGCTTGTTTTTGTTGTAAATTTGTTTTATGTAGTTTTGTCATTTTTTTTATTAGTGTTTTTCCTAGGGATGCGCGATATTGGACTTTTGCCGATATCCGATATGCCGATAAATTTCAACTCATTTTGGCCGATAGCCGATGCCGATACCGATATATAGTTATTTTTAATTTTGGTTAGTTTTTAACAAGAACTTAATTGTTAGAATTAAATAAACAATAATACAGTTATTTTATAATGACAGTACATTGAAGATTTGAAAATAACTAAATAAACTATATATTAATCACTGCACTTTTTTTTATCAGAAAGATGCAGTGGTAACCGTAACATTTTATTTTATCAAAAGCAAAAGAGTTGTAAAAATTCTGAAAATCTTTTAGAGATCATAATTTGTTTAAAAATATAACATATTACACATGGATGAATAAATCAGTAAATATAAAATTATTTAATTTAAGTGTCATGTTTGTGATTTTTTTTTTGTTTGTTTTTGTTCATGTAAGCTATAGCTTCTGACCTTTAAATCAAAACATACTCATGTTTTTATGGCATCAATTACTGCTTTATTTAATCAGAAACACAGTCTAAATATTATTTGTGTATTTTGCTTTAATTTTTTTTAGAAGTAGGCCAGCTCCCCCTACCCTAAAACTCCTTACTGAGCAGGCATTAGGACCCGGGGGAGGCTGCCGCTGCACGTGCTATTACTGTTTACTCTATCATACACCGAACACGTCATTCTGTACATGCATTCTCAGTTTAAATGCAGCGATCCAAAACAGTGAATCCAATCACCATTCAGGCAAAACTTTGCTTCAAGAATGAGCCAGAATGCTGACGTGATCTAATCGCATTGTTGATGTGATCTAATCGCTATCTCAACTGTGAGTTCATGTATTCTTCTTATCGGCAAGACATATCGACATATGCTTTATTTAATCAGAAACACAGTCTAAATATTATTTGTGTATTTTGCTTTAATTTTTTTAGAAGTAGGCCAACAGCTCCCCCTACCCTAAAACTCCTTACTGAGCAGGCATTAGGACCCGGGGGAGGCTGCCGCTGCACGTGCTATTACTGTTTACTCTATCATTCACCGAACACGTCATTCTGTACATGCAGTCTCAGTTTAAATGCAGCGATCCAAAACAGTGAATCCAATCACCATTCAGGCAAAACTTTGCTTCAAGAATGAGCCAGAATGCTGACGTGATCTAATCACATTGTTGATGTGATCTAATCGCTAGCACACCCTGAGCACATGAGTTAATGTATTCCTCTTATCGGCATGACATATCGGCATAATTTTCCATATCGGGCCGATGCCGATATTTACATTTAAAGCCATTATCGGCCGATACCGATATTGGTCCGATAATATCGTGCATCCCTTTTTTTTTTTTCTCAAATTGTCTATTTAGCACATTTATTTTATTACATTATTAGTAAGTTTAATGCATTAATCTCAAATTTACTTTATTGCAGTAAGTTTCCAAGGCAACATTTCTCATTTTTATTTATTAATTTTTTTCAAAGTAGATTTTATTTAACCTTCACTAGTTAAAACTAACACTGTACAACAGAAAATATGTCAACTCTGTCAACATTTTATTAGTATTATAGACCATATGTTAATAATGAGGAATATTCCGATGACGTGGCGTTCCTTCCATCTGTGTTGCTCCGGTCAGGAGTGAGGAGCAATGTCTGGTGCGCAGCGGTCTGGTTCAGCTGATGGACAGACTGTGCAGTCTCAGCAGTCAGAGAGACAGCAGCTCCAGTGAGAAACAAACCAAAAAACAGAAAGTAGCTACGATGGCCTGGGCTGCTTTCCAGGTGCTCGCCAACCGCTGCATCGAGTGGGAGAAAGTCGAAGGTGAGGAAAGTTCACCGCAGCCACGGATGGGCTGTATTTATGATACATGTATTTCAAATATAAAATAGGATTTTGTAATTTGTATCTGATAGGGTTGATGAAAATGCCTTTATATTTTGGATCAACATTTTTTTTTGTGTTTTAGTAGTTTTAAAATACTTTGTAAGAAGTCTTCAATGACGACATCGTAAAAAATGCGGCCTCTACTCCGTAGTTTGCCCAGATTTGTTACTACACTATTAATGTGCATGTGTCATCTATACTTCTGTGGCTCTCAATATATTGAGTGGTTGGAGTTGGCTTAATACTCCCTGACAAGTTCTGTTGATACTTTCTGATTACGTTTCTGGCTACATTTAAAATCAAAACATATTGATCATTTAATAATTGTCGAAATGCTAAAATGTTTGTTTTCAACGTCCAAATAGGTGTCCAATGATTGATAAATAAACATTTGATTGCTGAATATTGTACCCTATTGTACCCTTTAGTAGGATCATGATTTTGCATACTGCCTGACACATAAGACATTATATTTATGATTAACAATCAAACGATTGACTAGTTAGAAATTAGTTGCTATGAATACAGGTGCCATCAGTTGTCTTCTTATGAATGACTTGTTTGTCATTGAGTCAGTGTTGCTGATGCAAAGTAGGCCTTTCATTACCAAACACCAAGTAACTAAATTAGGATACAATTATGAGTCATTCTGGTAAACATTAAACTGTTGGGTATTTTTGGTCTGTTAACTGGTTGCATATGTCAGATTTATTGCAGGACTCGGGCAGAGAAAAGCTGTTGCTATTAAACATTGTTACTTAACTGAGTAACAATAACATTACTTAACTGAGTCAGTGCAATGGTGAAGGGATAGATCAAATAGGCCAGTTGATGGAAGGTTTGCGAAGAAATTTCACGCTCTCTTGCAAAAGTATTTTTAAAATACAAAAATACAGTAGTTTATTTTGATACATGGTGTGGCTGCTGTATTTAGTAGTTTATTTTGGAACACTTAAAATTAAGGTATTTGGTATTTTATTTTAAAATACATTTGGATGCATCTTTCCCCAAGCCTGTTTAAGGTTAACTGACGCTAGCGCTGTTGTTGATTAGGAGGCTCCACAGACGCAGTGCATTCTGGACTGGCTCGACAGGTGTCTAGCCTGCTAACCAATCACCTGGCTCGCGCGACAGACTGCTGCGGGAACCAAGCGGCGGGAAACGACGCCCTGCAGGATGTGCTCAGTTTGCTCAACGATCTTTCCAGGTACTTCCCGTTTCACATGAACAACTTCTCTGTTTATACTACGGATGTAATGATTACCGGTTTGACGATAAATCATGATAAAATTTCCCACGGTTTGTATTCTGCTGCTCCATAAGCGCCACCTGCTGTCAGAAAGTGGATTTACAGAGAGTTACATTTACATTCAGCCTGGGTGCAGTTCTTGTCTGGCCAAAAAAAATAGACAGAATTTCGCATGCCCTGCTGTGAATTTAGACCAGTTGATGAAATGCAAGCTTATGTGGATTCTACACATTTAAACAATTCGGATAAGTTATCTAGAATTATTTATGGAGCACATAAAATGCATATAATAATTTATTAATCAATCTTCATTTTGACTTAAACCTTGTATTTATTTAAAGGCGGAAATGTGAGGTTTACCTTTTTATGAAATTTTTTCAAAGCTTTAGTTGAACATTTACATTAGATATTTGAACATGCTATTAGTTTCCACTCAGCGTGCTTTTGCTTATCAGCTCGCGCACATCAGCTATACAGGCATTAATACTGAATGTTTAGCATTGCTAATTGCATACATATACTCTAACATTGCTAATTGCATACACATATCTCTAACAACTCCATTCTGCTGTCTGTTGTTGATGTTTCTTTGTCTGAAGACGGCTCTTGTCACATGCTGTGTGGTATCGGCGTTTGGTATCGGGGCAATTTAACGAGTACGAGTACAGGAGCTCAGTATCGGGCCCTTGGCACATCCCCACAGGTTTGAACTGTTGCATCTCTCTTTCTCCTCTTCCAGGAGCCACATTGGCAAAACCATCCTGAGCCAGCCTGCCTGCGTGTCTAAACTGAAAACAAGATTATTTTACTTGTTTCAAGCAAAAACTCACTTAATTTTGACTTGTTTTTTTTTTTTTGTTTTTTTTAAGAAAACCTTTCTTGATTTAAGCGTTTTTAGATATTTTAGCTGTTATTGTTTTAGTAATTATGCAAACAAAAACTAATTTTATTTGTTGTTTGTTGATTTTAAATATAAAACTTGGTGAAACGATTTGTATGTCAGTACTTTTTTAACATTTCCAGCACATTGTAACAATACCGTGATAATAATGATAACCGTGATCATTTTGGTCACTATAACCGTGATAAGAAATGTTCATACCGTTACATCCCTAGTTTATATAAAAAATAACTCTTTTTATGGAAATTCTGTAGTTTAAAAGAATATACTTAGGTGTGAACTGAATGTTATGTTTTGTAGACACTTAATTACATGCTAATTACAATAAAATTTTGTTATAGTTTTATACCAAATGCAGTTAGCTAAAAATGTTAGTGCTTTTTTAGCCACTTAAGTAGGACTTCAGTACATCTTTACATGTAATTTCATAATGACTTTTTATTGAGATTTGGTTGAATGTACTGACAAGCATTAATGGCAAACTAAAATATACTGTAATGTAATTTCTATTGAAGCTTGCATGTCATGTATTTAAATATATTTGTAATTATACATTTGTATAGTTTCATCAAATTTCTCTCTCTCTTGACGTTAAGTAATGTAACTTGTGCATTGTTTTACTTACTTGTTTTTGACACATCCGACCGAACTACAAACTTTCCAGTGATGTCTGTGAGAAAGGGATATTAACTCGACAAGCTCGCGCATCTGCGCCGCCGCGCGCTCAACCCACTTAGCATGCTTTGCTTATCAGCTCGCACACGTCAGCTATACAGGCGTTAATACTGAATTTTAACATATTCATTGCATACATATACTTCGTAGACATCCTTAATCTTTAATAACCATTCTGCTGTCTGTTGTTCTGTTGTCGGTGTTTCTTTGTCTGAATACGGCACTTATCACATGCTGTGTGGTATCAGCGTTTTGTATCTAGACATTTTAACGAGTACGAGTACAGGAGCATAGTATCGGACCCGATACCAATACCAGTATCGGCGCATCCCTAGTAGGTGGCGGCAAGTGACTGTTAATAAGTGAACATTTGAGTCATTAGTTCAAGCAATTCTTTCAGATGGCTAATTTGTTCAAGAATCAAGCAAGTGAATCAAACATCTTTATGAATGGATCACTGAATGACTCATGATTGACTCATTGACTCACGATTCGTTCAAAAATGCTAAATCATTCAGTAACGAAACTGCTGTGTGCTGCTCGGATATTATAGAATGATTATTACTTGTTTATTGAATGAATAAAATCATTGTCAAATTTGCAATCATGCTGATATTCAGGAAACGGCACTCTCTTGGTCATCTCATGTTGCTTAACTAGGCTACATTATGTTATAAATATAAAACCTCAATTTTTTACCATAGTATGTTTGTTCTGTGAGTTTCTTTGTCTGTGCTGTTGTGCTCATTAGTTTTGATTTCTTCACGAGATTCTCTCACACACAGATAGGCTGTGTTAGTCTCAACTGGTGGTTACTGTCAATACATTACTCTTTTTCAATCGTCATTTACAACAAATATAATCAAATCAGAATCATTAAATGGCAATTTGCACCGACCGGAGACAATTACCAAAATTGTTCTGTGCGTGTATCACATCAATGTACATATTTTGCAATAGCAAATTAAAAAGTTAATTATGAAGGCGCTATATTCAAAATAAACTGGTCATTTTTTTCTTCAAAACCATCTAAAATTTTTAATGCCTGACTTTTAATGCTATTTAAAGGGATAGTTCACCTAAAAATGTAATGCTATTTAAAATGATAGTTCACCATGAATTACTCACCCTCATATCATTCCAAACCCGTAAGACATTCATTCATCTTCAGAACACAAATTAAGATATTTTTGATGAAATCCGAGAGCTCTC
>NW_015542358.1:127727-131393 GCF_001515605.1 Sinocyclocheilus anshuiensis | reverse complement strand
GTAGAGTAATTTACAACAGCTTCGAACGCGGCTCAGCCAATCAGAATCAAGCACCGGAACTATCCCTTTTATAAATATATTTTTAAAAGTCTATTATTGTGATCCGGCCAAAGATTTTGTACTCTAAAACTAGCTTATAAGAAAATAGATCGTTCAAAAGTTTGAGGTCAGTACAATTTTTTAAAGTGTTTTTTATGTTCTCTTCTGCTCACCAAGTGTGCATTTATTTGATAAAAATACTGTAGTTTTGTGAAATATTATACTCCAGTCTTCAGTGTCACATGATCTTCAGAAATCATTCTAATATGCAGATTTACTGCTCAAGAAAAACAAAATGTTGAAAACATGTTGAAAACTTCATATTTTTGTGTAAACTGTGATGCATTTTATTTTTCGCAATCCTTTTGATGAATTGAAAGTTGAAAGAACAGCATTTATTTCAAATGGAAATTTTCTGTAGCAATGTTTTTTTCACTTTTTTCAGTATTTTTACTGTCGCGTTTGATCAATTAATACATCCTTGCAACATCCTGGCATATTTTAGTTAAATAAAACAAACAAAAAAAATATATATATTTTTATATATACTTGAAATAAATTAAAACTATTTCAGCATTCAATGAACAACATTGATTTTTATTTAGTTTAACTTGATCTACAAAAAAAAAAACTAATCTAAACAAACAAAAAAAACTAAAAAAAAAAAAGAAAATATGCAACAAAATTACTAAAACAGAAAATATAAAAATTCAAAATATTAATAAAACTATAATAGTATCTCAGTGATACTGAAATAACACTGGCTGCTAAATAAAAATATTGATTTCTTAAAAAAATAATAATAATAATAAAAAATAATCTTACTGAGTTATAGTACATCAAAGAAAACTGCAAATTCACTGGCACTATTTTTCCTTATATTATTATTTTAATTTACTTCCAGGCACTATTTAATTATGTATTTCTAACTTTGGAATAATTTATTTAATATTTTAATAATTTTAATATTATCTGTGTTTTTTTTTCTTTCCTGCTTTATTAGCATGTTTATTTATATTATTATATTATATTATTTAGGTTGTCAGACGTTGCTCTCCCCCAGCGCCTCTGAGGCCGACACCAGTCTGACACGGGCCTGTCCCAAGAGCAGCGCTAAGACCGACAGAGACGCTAGCGAGGAGGGTGAAGCCGTGGATGGCAAGCTGTCCATTTTCATCCATAAAAGAGAAGACCAGTCGTCCCATGAGGTGCTTCAGCCGTTACTCAGGTAAAACACACTCACCTCATTAAACACTTCAGTTCTGACACAAAGTTATGATTGACGTCAGTGTTTGCGTGACACCTTGCAGCAGCTCAGAGGGTCGTCCTTTCCGCCTCGGCACCGGAGCGAACATGGAGAAGGTGGTGAAGATGGATCGGGACATGACGAAGGTCAGCTCTGGTTTAGTGTTGATGGTTTTGGGGAGCAGAAAGCAGTGCTGGATGTAGGGGTGTGCGATATATGAGCAATATCACTCGAGTACGAGAGCGATACCGGCTCTATATCAGCATGGCTGTGATTAGGCCAAATCACAGCCGCTGATATAGAGCCGGTATCGCTCGAGTACGAGAGTGATATTGCGTTTATACAACAGTTCGACGGCACGAGTGTAAATATATATGAAAAACAACAACGGAGTGTCTTTAAAAACCTTTTTGTGCGGAACTGCTTCCTTCCGCCACATATTCAAATCTCAGTTTGCCAGTTTAACAGCTGCGCACAAGCCCCGTTACTAATTCGAAAACGTCACTTTAGAGCTAGTAACGAAGGAACGTTGAGATGCTTCATTAAAAACGTATTGTATTACTTCATTAAAAGCTCACTGTGTTATGTAGAGTATTGTGAGAGAGAGATGGACTGAGTGAGTGTGATTACCGCATCTGATACAGCATTCATTCTTCAGCTCAATCTAATATTGACGTAAAAGATTAGTTTCAATGTCCGCTGAGGAAAGCATTATCTTTGTAGTACTGTCTTTCATCTGTTAAGGGTGATTTCCGATGACAGCGCTGCTCAGTGCATTTGTTAACTGCGTCTTACAAGCTGTTATTAAAAATAACTTCTGTTTTAGTCTCTTTCAATGTAAAAGTCTTAAATGCTGACTCGTAAAAACAGTCACTCGTCGCTCGTCACCATCACGAACACACACACTGTTTCCTAATACTAAATACTACTATATATATATAAAATATTATTTATTGAATAAACAACAACAACAGCAGCCATCATAAAAGCCATGCTCTAATATACAGCATTAAAGTTACATAAAATATAACGTGATGAGATTTTGCCTTCAGCTGAAAGTATTTGCTCTGGAACAAATTGTTTTACTTACTTGTTTTTGACATATCCGACCGAACTACAAACTTTCCAGTGATGTCTGTGAGAAAGGGATATTAACTTGACAAGTGCCTGCTCAATCCACTCAGCGTGCTTTTGCTTATCAGCTCGAAAAACTTGTAAAATACATTTTAATGGCCGTAATTAAGTGTGAAAATAACCGAAGGATATACAGTCAAACCAAAAATGAACAGATATAGACCAGATATAATTTTTGATATTTTTTTTTTTTAGTGGGTGCAGGACACTATAGTTCATTTATGTAAGTGAGGATATCAAAATAAAGTAAACTGTGATAAATTATACCCAAAAATTCTTCATACAGTGGACTACAATTAAAACTGATAAAAAATTTGGGACCAAAAATTATTCAGACCGAGTCTGGGAAAAAAACTGAAGTTCAGGTTTGCATGAACCTGACTGACAGCATGCCCAGGAGACTACAGGCTGTCATTAAGGCTAAGGGTCACCCAACAAAGTATTGATAGTTGTGTAAAAATAAAAGTATCGGTATCGGGCGAGTACTGGAAAAAGTGGTATCGGTGCATCCCTAGTATAAATATATACTGTATATATTATATATAATATCGTAATTGTTGTTTTAACGATGTGCAATTTGACATTATCGAGTAGGGATGCACCAAGTGTTCGGCAACCGAAACCGAAATTTGAATAAGAGAAAAGACAGAATAAATTGTACCGAACAATGGCGTGACGCTATCAAATAGCAACCAGCGTAAAGTGAGAGGCGTGCACTCTTTATAATGCAGCAAACATGTCAGCAGTGTGGAAGCATTTAAAACTGTCCGAGAAAGACGAAAAAGTCATTACAAGCACCGACAGCGAGAGACTGTTTAGTACTGCATCGCATGTCTTCGATGAGAAGAGGAAGGGGTGATTGTTGCTGGTTTACTGTACGATGATTGAAATCGCGAAATGGCCTTAAACAATTAGTAAATAAACTGCAGAACGTTAATGCTTTCTAATACACGCGTGCATTGCATGTATTCTGACAGCGCTGCTATCTGCTTGTTAACCAGGGTTCAAAGTCCAAAGCGCGAGGAGGCATGAGAAAAAGCAAGAACTTCCTCAACATTCATAAATGTTAGTATTGTTGTAATTTTACTGTTGTTCTGTAAAATAAAATAAAAAGTAAGACGAAAAAAATGTGTATATAATTACAACAGCTCTGTTAATACATTTATTATAACCAGAGGCGGACAGTAACTAAGTACATTTACTTGAGTATTGTACTTAAGTACACTTTTTGAGTATCTGTACTTTAT
>NW_015542358.1:124220-127497 GCF_001515605.1 Sinocyclocheilus anshuiensis | reverse complement strand
ATTCATAATGAGACTCATTTATAAATCTGTTGTCAACAAAAAGAAGCATTGAGGTTTTCCTGCGCATTTCCGCCAAAACAAAAGTTGAGAAAAAGCAAGAACTCCATCAACATTCATAAATGTTAGTATTGTAATTTTACTGTTGTTCTGAAAAAATAAAAAGTAAGACAATAATAATGATAATAATAATTACACCAGCTCTGTTAATACATTTATTATAACATACACACATAGTGTTCAAATTGGGATCTGTAATATTTTCTAATGTTTTAAAAGAAGTCTCGCTCAGCAAGGCTGCTTTTAATTTTACCGTAAAAATACATGCCTGATTCAAGAAGGGGGTCTGATCGCCAAAAATATTATTTTACTAACTTATTCATTTTAAGTTAAATTATGCTTTGTTGGTATAATGTCTGCTAGAATGTTAAAAAAGGTTTAGTGTTAAATATTTTTTAATTGTTTTGTAATTGATTTTTTCTTTGAAAAACAAGACAAAACAGTAAAAAGTACATTTTGGCTATTTAATTTATGCAATGGTGAAAAAAATTGTCAAAATACATGGGGGAATAAACTTGAAAAACCGTGTTCGGTATTCGACCTTCAGCCCAGTGTTTCATTTTGTTCGGTTTCAGCTTCGGCAAAGAATTTTCATTTCGGTGCATCCCTATTATCGGGTATTTTGCAAAACGCATTCAAAACACATCTACAGAGTGCAGTGCATTACGTGAAGTCTAGACTAGCGTGTGTGCATTTATAGTGCATTCTTTCACGGCATGATTCAGTCCAATAAAAGGCATTTACAATGATCACAAAATTCAAGATATGGGGGCAGACAATGTATATATATATATAATTTCATATAGCTAATCAATATCACACAAAGAGTGCCGTTTT
This sequence comes from Sinocyclocheilus anshuiensis, assembly GCF_001515605.1. Classification (NCBI taxonomy): domain Eukaryota; kingdom Metazoa; phylum Chordata; class Actinopteri; order Cypriniformes; family Cyprinidae; genus Sinocyclocheilus; species Sinocyclocheilus anshuiensis. Next base: position 126,603 of record NW_015542358.1, on the reverse strand, counting down.
TTCTCCAAAAATCACCATGATTACAAATGTAATATTGATTTTTTTACAACAGTTAAAAAAAACAAGAAGTTAATTAAGAGACTTACGTTTTAGACGCCATATTGGCTGTTTTTGCGCTATTTCGACAACAAAAATAACTCCAGACACAGCCACAGCACTGTTTAGCGTCTCTGAGCAACTTGACGGTGTTTCGTTCCTGAATGAATCACTCGTTTAAATGATTCGGTTCAATCGCAATGACTCACTTATTAACAGTGACTTGCTGCCACCTACTGGTGGTTTTAATTTCACATTTCGACTATTTAAAAAAAAAAACAGTATTCAACGTTTTATGTTTAATATATCAAAACATTATTTATGCATTTGTAATTGCAGGTTAAAGTTCTGCACTAAACAGTAATGTCTTATTATAAGGATAATGCACACTTTTAGAAAAATGGCTTTTTAAAGGTAAAAATGCCCATTAAAAGGTAAAACTCAATTTAAACTTATTGTAAAATATTAATTTCTATCAGACCACCATGCACACAGAACATGAAGAATATCAAAAACATTAGGAGTCAGCTGTCCACGAAAGTCCTTAAGATACCAGCACAATAACACACTCAGATAAATATAATTATCGATAAAATCCCAGAAAATATCGAGATATCATTTTTATTTTTTTTATCTGGATGAGTGAGATGCTGTTGGTCTGTGTTCTGCAGAGCGGCTGCTGTGAGGTGATCACGGAGGAGGCTTCGTCTGCTCTGCGGAAAGCCAATAAGTGGGCTCAGTCTGGGCTTATTGTTAGTGTGGGTCCTCCGATAGAGAGCACAGGCCAGGAGAATGCTGGGATATCCACCACAGGTGACAAGAAGAAAACCGCCCAGTCCACAGTGTGCAGAGAGAGGAACGCTGAGCTGGCTCGGTAAGCATCTTCAGAAGGTCTTCCAGTTTTATGTGCTGCAAACTCATTGCCTTTCAGTGAAACGTGCCGTTCTGATATCGTGTTAACTATTGTGTAGCACAGTGTTAACATATGGGCTATCATTTTATGTCACACCTTTGCATGATGTGAGCTTCTTGATCTTATTTTCATAAAATAAAATGCTACAGTATTTAACGCTTCCCGAGTGGTCTCAGCTGCTGAGTCCAAGGTATTTGTAGAAGGAGAAATGCCTGAAAGCCTGTGATTTGACACACAGCTCGGATCCGGTGCGTCCCTTCATCAGCGGTCACGTGGCGAACAGCATGGCTGCGGAGGTCATCGCTCTGCTGCACAGTCTCCTGACCGCGCCTGAGTCCAACACGGCTCAAATATGGACCAGCACCGCAGAAAAGGTGAGCTGCGCTCTTTCATCAAATAAAAATACTTCACTGAGTGCTCAGAGAAACAGACGTTGCTGAAATCTTTCTGTGTAGTTTGTGTTTTACATTTACATGCAGTGATTTAGCAGATGCTTTTATCCAAAGCGACTTGATGAGAACAATAGAAGCAATCAAAACCAACAAAAGAACAATAAAATCCAAGTGCTATGACAAGTCTTTTTTGTTGTTTTTTATATATGTATGTGTGACCCTGGAGCACAAAACCAGTCATAAGTGTCAATTTTTCAAAATTGAGATGTATACATCATCTGAAAGCTGAATAAATAAGCTTTACATTGATGTATGGTTTGTTATGATAGGACAATATTTGACCGAGATACAACTATTTGAAAATCTGGAATCTGAGGGTGCAAAAAAATCTAAATATTGAGAAAATCGCTTTTAAAGTTGTCCAAAAGAAGTTCTTAGCAATGCATATTACTAATCAAAAATTAAGTTTTGATATATTTACGGTAGGACATTTAAAAAATATCTTCATGGAACCTGATCTTTACTTAATATCCTAATGAATTTTGGCATAAAAGAAAAATCAATAATTTTGACCCATACAATGTATTGTTGGCTATTGCTACAAATATACCCCAGCGACTTAAGACTGCTTTTGTGCTCCAGGGTCACAAATAAAAAAAGAAAACAAATAGATAAAGCAGAATTAGAATAGAGAGTGCTAGAGGGTCAAATAATGACGGAAGAGATGTGTTTTTAGCCGTTTCTTGAAGATGATTGAGAACGGACTGAGTTTTCTGAGTTTCTCCGTGCCTCTCTCTCAGGTGTTGTCCAGGGCCTTGATGTTCATCCCTCAGTTGGGAAAACACGCTGAGAGTATTCTGGAGAGCGGCAACAGCAGCGGCAGGAGGCTAGCCAAGCTGCAGGCCATTGGCCGACAGGCCGTGGCGGCTCTCTGCGCACTGGGAGGATTCAAGGAGACCATCAAGATCGGCTCTGAAGTCCAGGTGAGTCGTTATGATACACTACCAGTCAAAGGTTTTTGAACAGTAAGATTTGTAATGTT
>NW_015542358.1:119117-123325 GCF_001515605.1 Sinocyclocheilus anshuiensis | reverse complement strand
TTTTTTTAAAGAAGTCTTTTCTGCTCACCAAGCCTGCATTTATTTGATCCAAAGTACAGCAAAAGCAGTAAAATTGTCAAATATTTTTACTATTTAAAATAACTGTTTTCTATGTGATTATATGTTAAACTATAATTTATTCCTGTGATCAAAGCTGAATTTTCAGGATCATTACTCCAGTCTTCAGTGCAACGTGATCCTTCAGACCCTCCAGTCCACTAGGTGGCGCTGTGTACCACTGAAAAACGAAACAAAGAATCATAAAACCTAAAAAGTATGCACGAGTGTGTACTTAAAATACATCAGAAACATCAACAGCCCAGTGCTTTTGGCATTCATAAGAGAACACAAGATTTGGGATTCACTCACCATTATAGAATATTATACAGGATAGATAGCGTTTTCAAACAGTATTAAGTCACGATACATTTACTTAAGAGGAAAATAACTTACTAAGTTATTATAAAATAACTTATAAGATATAAGTCTTGTTTTCTGAGACGTATTAATTCAGATAAATGCTGATCTTTGGATCTTTCTATTCATCAAAGAATCCTTTAAAATATATATATGGTCAACTGTTTTAAATATTGATAATTATAATAATAATAATAAATGTTGAGCAACAAATCAGCATATTAGAATGATTTCTGAAGATCATGTGACACTGAAGACTGGAACAGATATTCACATAGAAAGCAGTTATTTTAAATAGTAAAAATATTTCACAATTTTACTGCTTTTGCTGTACTTTGGATCAAATAAATGCAGGCTTGGTGAGCAGAAGAGACTTCTTTAAAAAAAATGTAAATCTTACTGTTCAAAAACTTTTGACTTGTAATGCAAAAATCCATGGGTCAAGGACGAAAAAGGGTTTAAGCATAAAAACAAAAAGTGTAATACTGCTTTAAATTGTTGTTTTCTGTAAAAGTTTTCTGTTTAATTTAACTGCAATTTTGTTTTTGTTTTTCCAAGCAAAAAATAAATATACATTTTCCCCTGATTTACAGAAGACACCCACTAAAATGTCATTCAGTGAAACAATCTCGTCAGGCATATTTACAACAAAAATCAATGTATGACATATTAAAAGACTAATTACGTTCACCCCAAATACTAAATAGTTGTAATTTTACATTTTTTAAATTTGCCACTATCCTAGGTTTTGCCTGTTTGTCAGTAAGAATGTTTTACTAATTTAAAACACAATAACATTTAATATGCTCACTTATTCTTTTATATATTTTAATATGTACACGTCAGAATAAGCATGTTGTTTGAATTTTTAAATAAATATTGTGTTACACTGACTTTTTATTCTCCAAAAGCTTATTTGAAACCTTAAAAGTAGACACTTTGCTTGCATTTAATGTGCTTTCTATGGACATATAATCACTTTTGTACATTTCTTTTGATGCGGACATCTTAACATGCATAGTTTAGCAGATGACGCGTTTTTCGCAGATGAATTATTTCAGTTGTTCTAGTGTCTTGCTGAAGGGTTTGTTCTCGGTGGCAGGTGGTGGGTAAAGGTGTGTTGGACAGTGTTGGGGTGGTCATGTCCATTAATGAGCAGGAGGGGATCGCCACGGTCAGGTTTCCTTCCTGCGAGTACCGGCGCACCTGCAAAGCATCGGATGTCCTCACCATGCCCATATCCCGCCTCTGCACCCCTCGCTCTGAGGTGATCACACCGCAAACCTCTGTAGAACTGCAGAGTTTCATATATTTAGCATTGCTGTTTACCTTTGCATTGAATAATGAAAATGTTTTCAGGTCACAGTTTAACTGCCTCATCCACTTCAACTGTGTGACATAGACACAAGTTAGTCCCTTGTGAAAATAAAGTACACTTTAGCATACTTTTAAAAACAGAACTTGTAATGGAAATAACACACTTTTCCCCGGTTCCACAGACAAGGCTTAATTCTAGACTAAACTGTAAGTCTGAGCTGTTTCAACTGAAAGAAACTTGCACTGACTGATCTTAAAATATATCAGAGCCTTTGTTTTGTCTTAAGATGCACACCAGTAATGCTTTTTTCTAAGGCATGTTTATAAAAATTACTTAAATGTCCTAATTGAACTTTGATCTAATCCTGGCTTAGTCTAAGCCCTGTCTGTGAAACCGGGCCTTGAAGCGTGAAGTGAATGTAATGGTTTTAGACACTTAATTGCATATGAATTGCTATTAAATTACAATTTATTATAATTTAAATTGATGTTGAATACAGTTAGCTCAGCTAAGTAGGACTTAAGTACAGTACATCTTTATATGTGATTTCATACTTCTATTGTCTTTGAAATATGGTTAAAGTGCTGCTGAATGTACTGTCAAGCATTTATGATCAACTAAAATATGCTTAAATATAATTTCTCTTGAAACCTGTATGTCATGTATTCAAATATATTTGTAATGATGGAATTTGCAATTTAGTACATTTAAAATATATTAACTTTAAGTTTAATATCAATCAAGTACTTTATACGTGTGCTTATGTTAGTCATCACATCAAAATAAGTGTACTTCTTAAAACTTGATGTCATTCAAAAGAACATTTTAAATCATTATAACACAGTGCATTTTTTTTAAAGTATAATAAGTATGTTATATGAAAGTGTGCTCTATTTAAGTTTTAGTAATTTTTGTATTTCAGGTTGAACTTGATTTGTTTCCATTTTAAGTTTAGGTTTTTCCATCTAATATTTAGAACTTATTTAATTGCAACCTTATTTCAATTAACAATTTTTTTTTTTTATAAATGTTGTATTTGTAATAGTTTTAGTGTTAGTTAACAAACTTCTTTTTTTAAAACCATGACAGAATTTTTTTTGCAAACAAGTTTTCCACCATGATGTTAATTAATTAATTATTATTTTTTTTAATTAGAAACAGATTGCTCTTATTAATGATGTGTAATCATCTTAACTAGTTAGTTAGTTAACAAACATGCCCCAATTTGTAAATGGGTCAAAGACAAAAAAGGGTTTAAGCATAAAAACAAAAAGTGTGATACTGCTTTAAATTGTTGTTTTTCCCAAAAAAATGTTAAAAAGTTTTCTGTTTAATTTACCTGCGATTTTGTTTTTGTTTTTCCGAGCAAAAAATAAATATCATACATTTTCCCCTGATTTACAGAAGACACCCACTAAAATGTCATTCAGTGTAACAATCTCGTCAGGCATATTTACAACAAAAATCAATGTATGACATATTAAAAGACTAATCACATTTTTTTAAATTTGCCACTATCCTAGGTTTTGCCCGTTTGTCAGTAAGAATTTTTACTAATTTAAAACACAATAACATTTTATATGCTCCCTTATTCTTTTATATATTTTAATATGTACACGTCAAAATAAGCATGTTGTTTGAATTTTTACATAGGTATTGTGTTACACTGAATGACAATGTAACATTATTTCAACCAAATTTTGACTTTTTATTCTCCAAAAACTTATTTGAAACCTTAAAAGTAGACACTTTGCTTGCATTTAATGTGCTTTCTATGGACATAATCACTTTTGTACATTTCTTTTGATGCGGACATCTTAACGTCTTTGACCCAAATATAAAGTAACAACCCACTTTTCACTTACCATTGAGCTGACTAACTTACTGCAAGAAAGAAATGCAACCTGTGCTAAAACCAGAGAGACTGACACTTTGAAAGTCCACAGTGAGATATGAATAAACTTGGCTTTGCCTGAGGACTTCTGAAGCTGTCTGCTGTCACGTCTCTCATGCAGCTCTGTGTGTTTGTGGTCAGGCTCTGCCGCTGCTCAAGCTGTCCATCACAGAGAAGGTTGTTCAGGCCGTTCAGTCCATGCTGCTGCCGCAGGAGGGCAGTCTGTCCATCCACACGTCTCTGCCTGCGTCTGGAGACGGATCCAGTCCTGTGATGGCTGCGGTGCGTCTTCTGGCCGAGATCAGAACCAGGTCAGACCCTCAGTGCGACAAGAATATAGACGTCAAACATGAATGGTTGCTCTTCTTGTTTGTGTGTTATTATACAGTAGGGGTATATGGTGCACAATCATGAAAACATATATACACTACCGCTCAATAGTTTGGGATCAGAACGATTTTTAATGTCTTTCAAAAAAAGAAAGAATAACAATTTACTGACACCAAACTTTTGAACGGTAGTGCATATTGTTAGAAAAAATTTCTATTTTAAATAAATGCTCTTCTTTTTAACTTTTTA
>NW_015542358.1:114022-119107 GCF_001515605.1 Sinocyclocheilus anshuiensis | reverse complement strand
GTGTGTGTGTGTGTGTATATATATATATATATATATATATATATAATCAACACATGCTGTTGTGAATAATTAAGCGAAGCGTCTTCTCATAGGATAAGAACACGCAGCCTGATGAATAATTTAATAGACACCGACGCGTCATCGATGTACTATAGTCCACAAATTGTGACGTCAACACGATGTAGATTTTACACCCGGAAGATGAAAATAGTGTAAAAAAGCTTAAAATGAACCAGTTTTCTCCAACAATTAAAATCAACGGATGCTAACATGGTCTTCTATGATGTGCAACACAAAAACCTCTGCTAAAATCTGGGGTTTCGTGACCCTTTACATGAATTCAATTGGAATTAAAATTTTCTTAGTGATAAAAATCTCCCTCAGCTTCTGCTCTAAACTATATATCACTATAAGGTTACAGTTAACAACACAGCCCAAACTTAACTTCAATTCAATTACTATTTATTTTTAACTTTAATAATCGACGCTCAAATTAGAAACTTGAATGCAAACATGTAAACTGTTTTAAAATTAGCTTCTAAATTATACAATTTCTGTTTGTTGTTGAAATATAATAATTTACAGAGTGGCTTTCATAACAGATTTATTTAAACGTGCATTAAATAATGAAGACGTCACTAACAGGTAAAGTAAAATATAATGAGTATATAGTTCTCCAGACTTCTCTAGCACATAACGAGCTGTATAGACACTGATGGCTTGCCTGAGGTAAATTAAATGCCACGTGACATTTGTTTATAAGCCGTTTTAATGACGTCTTTCCACGGTTGAAACACCGATTGAGCGATTACGTGAGGGGTGAGATGTTCATTCATGTTTATTTCACGTTAAAACTAGTAGTAAAGAGGAAGAGATGATCGTCAGAACTGAGGCGCTTATGCAGCGATCTGTCACGCCTCATCAAAGAGCACCAAAACAGCATTTATTGTCTGAATTTCCTGAGAAAATGGACTGATTTGTTCAGTAGTACACATGCGTACCGAAGCGAAAGAGCCGTGTAGCATTACACCCCTATCGTACAGTAGTGTTCGGGATCTGGGGTGTTTATTCTGCGTGCTTGACTCCGTCAGGGCGTGTTTGGTGATGGCGCAGCTGCTGGAGGACAGCTCGTTCTGTGAGGAGTTTATTCAGCAGTGTCCCGCAGCGGTGGAGGTGCTCAACCTGATCGCTCAGGAGTGCAGTCCTGGTGAGAGCTCACACCTGAATGCAGCAGCAATGCAATGCAATGGTACATCCAAAAACAGTAACCGTAAAATAAAAGAAAGTAATATGTGACCCTGGAGCACAAAAGCAGTCTTAAGTCGCTGGGGTATATTTGTAGCAATAGCCAAAAATACATTGTATGGGTCAAAATTATCCATTTTTCTTTTATGCCAAAAATCATTAGGATATTAAGTAAAGATCATGTTCCATGAAGATATTTAGTAAATTTCCTACCGTAAATATATCAAAACTTAATTTTTGATTAGTAATATGCATTGCTAAGAACTTAATTTGAACAACTTTAAAGGCGATTTTCTCAATATTTTGATTTTTTTGCACCCTCAGATTCCAGATTTTCAAATAGTTGCATCTCTGCCAAATATTGTTCTATCATAACAAAACATACATCAAAGCTTATTTATTCAGCTTTCGGATGATGTACAAATCTCAATTTCAAAAAATGTACCCTTATAACTGGTTTTGTGCTCCGGTGTCACATATATAAAATAATATTCCATCTAAATTTATTTTTTTAATACAGTTTATATAATTTATATAAAATATAATTTTAATTATATAACCATAATAGTGGTTATTTTAATAATAAATTAAAAATATTATCGTTTTCATAATCATTTTATTACAATTTTGACCCTGGATTAAATTAAATTAAATACGTTTATCATCTGAAGTGATCATGTCTCTTCAGTAGCAGTGTTATAGCAGTGTTGTTATTTTTGTTAAGTAATTCAAATTGGTTTTGTTAATAAAATAAAGCTAAAATCAAATACAATATAAACATTAGATGAAAAACTTACAAGTTCTAAAAGTACTACAATTACTGCAACTAAAACTGAAATAAATATAAAGCCAAATTTATGAAAACTAAATGGAAAAACAGCAGAATTATTAAAACTGAAAATATAAAACATTAAAAGCTAATAATCAAAATATTAATACAGACTGTAACAGTATACAAGTAATTCTAAAATAACACTGACAATAACATTTCCTTTTTTTTTTGTAAAAGCTTAAACTGCGTCATTTTGATTACTTTTACAATGTCTTTATGAACTTTTTAATGTGTGCAAGTTTAAATCACCCTCATGTATTTTAATGTTTCATGACATGAGTTTTTTTTTTTTTTTCCATACAATGAGCCATGTATATTCCAGGTCTTCTGAAGCCATGTGATGTCTTCCTGTAGTGTAACAGCATTTATCGGCATGACTGGTGGTGTGTGTGTGTTTGCAGGAGAGCGTTTAGTGATGGTTGAGGCTCAGTGTGAGCGGGTTCGGATGCTGTATCGAGACTGCGCTCGTCCTCCACCTCCTCCAGTGCAAACCGATCAACGACAGGTGAGATGAGCATCGTTAATGCGAGCCACTTGTTGTTGCCGCTTGCCTTATATGGGCTGCTCAGTACACACACAAAACGACTGGCAGACATAAAGCCTTCTGATTGGCTGAACACATAATCAGACCGGAGTTAATGATATTAACGTCTTCCTCTCTCCGCAGCCTAAGGAAATCACGTGGTGCCCGTCGCGCGTCTTCCCTCCGGTGCGCGCCTGCATGTTCTCCTCACACTTGACCTCCGTGACCTTTCTGGCCGATCCGAGCGCAGGCTGAGGTCTTCCCAGAGGAACGTTCATCTACGCCACTTCACCTGTGCCTGTCCAGGTAACCACAGCCTGTTTGTGGCGCATAGTTTTTGTGAATTTTTATATTTTCTAGTTTTCTTTTAATTTTTGTAAATGTTTTAGTAATTTTGTTGTGTTTTTGACATTTTTATTATTGTTTTTAAAAAGTTTTAGTTTTTTGTTTATTTGGTTTCCGTTATTTTAGTACTTCAGCTAAAAGGGGTCATCGGATGCCCATTTTCCACAAGTTGATATGATTCTTTAGGGTCTTAATGAAAAGTCTGTAACATAGTTTGGTTAAAATTTCTCAATGGTAGTGTAAAACAACACACTTTTTACCCTGTCAAAAACAGCTCTGTTTACAGCAAGCCGTTTTAGTGCGTGTCGCTTTAAATGCAAATGAGCTCTGCTAGACCCCGCCCCTCGCTTCCGAGCCGCTTTCTGAGAGATGAAATTTCAGCCGCATTCATCGTGAAACTTGCTAACTAGCACGTTATTAGGAAAAGCGATTTGCAAAGATACTCACTTCTTCTGTAGATGAGGCTGGATCACGAATGATTCGCGCGAACATAGATGCATTTATGTAGATTGGGGGCGCATTCCCTTCAGAAACAAAACATAATCCACTGCGAGTTCAGCGGCTCAGATGTCGGGAGTAAATGATGACTGCTCTGTTCATTATTACATCCAACAACAGAACACCTCAATCGCTTAGGAGCCATTCTTTGGGGGTTTGGATTTATCGAGATTTTAAAAAAAGCACTGGGTGGATTCTTATCATTATAGAGTGGCTGTGTACACACATTTCAATTCAAACAACATGTAAAAGTGAATTTTGCATCCGTTGACCCCTTTAAACTAAATGAAAGTAAGTAATAATAAATCAGCAATACATTGATCAAAAAGTGACATTAAAGATATTTATAATGGTACCAAAGATTTCTGTTTCAAATAAATGCTGTTCTTTTGAACTTTCTATTCATGAAATAATACTGAAAAATAAAATGTATCACAGTTCCCACAAAAATATGAAGCAGCACAACTGTTTTCAACATTGATAATAATCAGAAATGTTTCTCGAGCAGCAAATCAGCATATTAGAATGATTTCTGAAGACTGGAGTAATGATGCTGAAAATTCAGCTTTGATCACAGAAATAAATTACATTGTATTTCAAATTGTAATATTTCACAATTTTGCTATTTTCACTGTATTTTTGATCAAATAAATGCAGCCTTGGTGAGCATAATTGTACGCTAGTCTATAGCCTACCACTGAAATATCCTGAGCAGTTGAATTAATATTCTAAAAAAAAACGTTCATTCAATAACGTGCATTCATTGCATGGACGGGGCAAGAACTAGTGGTTCAACGGATCACAAATCTCACGGTTCGGATCACATTACGGTTTTTGACACACGTATTTTGACACATATTTCAATTTAACTTGCTTTCCATTTATTACTTAAAGCGAAGTACTTCTTTGATACCACAGCAAATACTACTAGATTAACTAAGAAAGTTTAAACATGATTAAAGAGACAAGAGAACAGCCAGCAGAAATAAGAACAAATACACAAATTACAAGCATAGATAAATACAACAGAATATGTTACAAATAAAATATTTGGTAGTATTCAAATACAGAAATGTAATAATTAGGGAAAATAACACTGCATAGTGTTCACTGTATAAATTAAATATAGATTTGTATCACAGCTGTTTTGTTGTTTGATGATCATTAATGACAGCACCAGTATTTATAAGCCACTGTCCCTTTAAGACCTGATGAACGGATCCGATAAAATGATACACATCACATCCGATTTCTTTCTCAGCTGTTTTCATTCACTTGAGACATAACTGACTGCGTTTACCTGAATGATTGTCGAGATGGGTATTTTGTCATAATTTTATGTGTATGTGTCTGTTCAGAGGATTCAGAAGAGGATTCAGTTCGGTGTACGCGCGCCATCTGAAACGCGTGCGCGCGCTTCATGTGTGTGCGGGTGTGCGCGTAGAGAGCAGCACGCGAGTAACGAATTGAGTTCCCTTTCGCCTTTTCTCTCTGGAATTGTTTAAAATTCACTTGCTTGTGTAAATACGAACAAATGATAAACTTATACTCTATTATGGTAAAATTTTGCAATTAATCCGCGGATCACATGCATGCCGAACCGTGGGGCTTGGTCCGTACGGATCACGGATCAACTACGATC
>NW_015542358.1:107276-111365 GCF_001515605.1 Sinocyclocheilus anshuiensis | reverse complement strand
CAGCAGCAGTATTTATAGGCCGCTGTCCCTTTAAGACCTGATGCACGGATCCGATATAATGATACACATCACATCCCATTTCTTTCTCAGCTGTTTTCATTCATTTGAGACTAGTGCTGGGCGGTATACCGGTTCATACCGAATACCGGTGTTTATTTTTATGATGATATGACTTTTTAAAATACCGCAATACCGGTGTATGTCGCTTAAACAACGTTCGGAACGCGACACTGTTTGAAAGGGGTCGCCGACTCGTCAATAAATTAGTACAAAACAGCGTTTCCAAACACCTGTCACTTACTGATTGTTTGGAATTATAAATGAGCGTAGTTCATATCACATGCACTTTTTTGTTTGTTGTTTTTTTTAGTTTGTTACTCAGACGCAGGCAGTGCGCTGCATGAGACAAAAAAGTAATATAGCCAAAACAACCGCATAGCCGCTCTTTAGTGTAGATGCATGTTGATTTTATCAGACGATGCCGCGATTATAAATGAGAGTGACTCCTGGTTAACATGTATTACAAGGGGTTGTTTAGTCACTATTTAGTGTGGTATTTTTTGACAATATTCACTCATGACTGTAAAATAGGGCATTCTAAGTCAACATACTGCAGTATTTCCTCTCAATCAGTAGAAAATATGGTTAACACCCGGTCATGCATAAAAAAAAAAATACCGTCATGTACCGTGAAACCGGTATAATTTTGAAAAATACCGTGATATAAATTTTTGGTCATACCGCTCAGCACTACTTGAGACATAACTGACTGCGTTTACCTGAATGGTTGTCGAGATGGGTATTTTGTCATAATTTTATGTGTATGTGTCTGTTCAGAGGATTCAGAAGAGGATTCAGTTCGGTGTTCGCGCGCTGTCTGAAACGCGTGTGCGCTTCAGAGAAGAGAGTGCAAGTAACGAATCGAATTCCCTTTCGCCTTTTCTCTCTGGAATTGTTTCAATTCGCTTGCTTGTGTAAATACAAACAAATGATAAACTTATACTCTATTATGGTTACATTTTTCAATTAATCCGCGGATCATATGCGTGCCGAACCGTGGGTCTTGGTCCGTACGGATCACGGATCGACTACGATCCGTTTAACCACTAGCAAGAACATAATATAAGCGTCTAAAATGCATGTAGGCTCAGTTCAGTTGAAAGCTCACCCCTTTTGGCTTGCTGTTAATGCTGAATGTAAGAATGAAAACTGAAAGTAAAGAGCTTGTGCGATGAAAGTTGCGTTCGTTACTATAGCAACAGTCGGCTTTTGAAACGTAGCGTTCCCCTTCTGTGACGTAAACGAGCAACAATATCCAGTGATGCACACTATTCAGTTTACTATTACCTTTACAGTTTACTATCAGTTTACTATACTAAACTTTTTTTTTTTTGTCAAATTCCGCCGTTTTGAGTTGAAAGTAGGTCTGTCATTTACGTGATTCATGTAATGCATAATTGATTGTGACGACAATAGCATTTTCTGTTTTGCGTTTTCAACAATACAACTAATATAAAACGGGTGCATATTTTAAAATAAAAATATTATTTGTAGTTCAGATTGATTACTTCACCAAAATTCTTATTCTTGTTCTTTTACTGATCTTTTTTCTTCTTTTAATTTATTCCCCTAAATCCATTTTAAATCTTTTATTTATTTCGTTTCTTTAAATAAGTACCATTACCATAGAGGTCTGGTCTTTATATTCTCCTCAAAACAATTGATCCGCCCAATGTTCGAGGCATGATTATGGCCTTGTTTGGTATAAATAAATAAGCTAGTTGAAAAGAATCACCAGTGTAGAAACACTGATCCAGAGAAAGAGAACTATTTTTAATATTCAATAAAGAAAAAAAAACATTTATTTTGTTGTGAAAGTGCATGATATTGATCGTTTTTCAGTGTATATAATATAGTTAACATAGTTAAGCAATATCTACAATTGGCTATACATATCTAGACTGTATCTAGACTCATTCGTCCCACTGGTCGCTCTTTTGCGACTAACTTTCTCAGTTGGTCACATGATTTGGTCGCAATTTTTTTTGCTACAACATGGGATTAATCAATGCATGCTGATGAGCTTATCATAGTTTATAGTTATATGGAAACGAAAGTGGTTAACATTCAACCCGTTGTTTTTCTTCAGTATTTGTGATTTGAATTTTGTGAACGGGAGTTCCTCTTTTGCTGTGTTATAAGCCAGAAAAGATAATTGCCTGATTTGCTTACATACATCTATAAATATTTCACTTTTTAAGACAAAATATGCATTCTTTGCTATTCTTAATTAAAAAGCACAACAACAATAAAACAGTAAGATACAATGACAAACTAGCTCACAAAGCATTTATTAACAAAAACGAATAAGACGAGGCATGGCACACACCACATGCACACAATATACCGACTAATAAATTACAGAACATTTAGCAAACACTGAGAAATCACATATAATAAAAGAGAGCCTCCATAGTGTAACGTGAGGTTAACAGCAAAGATAACAAGCTTTTTAAAATGAAAACATGCATGTTTTTCCCCCACAAGAATACCAACATGTTCACCCTCTCTAGTTTAAGAAACGATCTTTTACTTTATTTTAGCGTGAAAACCATCCATCGTTTCCTCAATATTCACGTAATTTTTGCTATAGATTTCTATAGCTGTCAAGAAGTACCTGGAGTAGTCTATATCTATCTCTAAGTTTCTCCATCTCTTTCTGGTTTCCAGGCTCCTTCCTTTTACTGGGAGATCGAAGTTGTTTCTTTCGGAGACTCGGAGGATGACAGCGGCCCTGTGGTGTCGTTCGGTTTCTCCCCGGAGGCCGAGAAGAGAGACGGCGCTTGGACCAGTCCTGTGGGCACCTGTCTATTCCACAAGTACTGACCCGCTCCATTTAACACGTCCACTGGACTCTAAACCTGTTCTTTCTCTTCCCCTCTGCTTCCCATCCTAACTCTTTTTTGTTGTTGTTTCTCTCCCGCTCAGTAATGGGAGGGCGGTACACTATAATGGCTCCAGTTTGCTGCAGTGGAAGAGTGTGAGACTAGACGTGGCTCTACTTCCTGGTGAGACAGGACCGACTTTATTCATTTGAGCATTTAGCCATTAGCTACAAGCACATTACGTTGTTCAAGCCAACTGTTGGGAAAGCTACTTTTGAAACTGTTGAAGCACGTTTAAAGGGATTGTTCTTTCCCACGACGGCGAGTTGCCTATTGTTTCTCTTGTAGCTAACGCTTTCTGTTTGCTCTTATTGTGCTCTCTAACATTATTGTACATCGAGTCTTAAATCAGAAATTTGTGTTTAAAGAGCTGAAGTTGAGTGTTAAGATGGTGTAGAAGCATTATAATTATTGATTGATAATTGCCTCAACCTCCTCAGCTGTTGTGTGCACAATAAAATATCACATACTCTGCAAAAAATGTTTTTCTTAATCTGTAATTATGTCTTGTTTTCTATTACAAATATCTAAACATTATTAAATCAAGATAAATTAGCTTGAAGCAAAATTACAAATTAAGTCTTATTTTCTAAATAAATAAAGTAAATAAATGGACTAAATACATAATATAAAAAAATGAAGTGAGACGTATTAAAATTGAGTAATAAAAAAAATTGAATTAAGTTTGTTTCTTGTCCCATTGGCAAATATTTTTTCTTATTTTAATCATAAATCTGCTTAATTTTGATGCATTATATTAAAACAAGTCTTAATATAATATGCCGTTTTACTTCTCAAGTAAACACATCTTGATTAGGGATGTTTATTTCGGTTATTTTTCCTAACCGACACTCGTTAACCGATTATTAACCGTTAACCGACAAGATTATTTCAAATTAGAACTGAATTAAATTAGAAAGGATACGTGTCTGTGACCCGTTAAAAATACTAACATTTGTTTCCCGGGGATTAATTTTAGGCTACATGTGCAAAAAGCAGCAAACAACAGAACGTGAGGATTCACATGGTCTTCATATCAACATCACGCACATGCAGCGCTTCTGCGAGCGGAGAAAAACATAATAAAGCTAGGCTATATATATAACGATAAATAGGCCTATACGAGAAATATATTTTTACTTAA
>NW_015542358.1:90582-102020 GCF_001515605.1 Sinocyclocheilus anshuiensis | reverse complement strand
TAAGGTTGTTTATAAAGCATTATGCATGCATTAAGAATACCCTTATGCATTATAAATATACAGGCTTCGTAGAAAGTGTTACAAAATGACAAAAGCGCATGACAAAATTGCTAAAATTGATCTAAAATAAACTGAAAATATAAAAGTAAACGCTAGATCAACATATTAATAAATGCTGTAATAGTATAAAATAACACTGCGTCACATTCAGGTTGTTATTTTTCCATGTTTTATGTCTTGGATTTATAGTTTTAATCTATATTTTTTTGCTATTGGGCTTGTTTTCCATTCTTCAAGTGTTCTTGAAATATCTCTCTTAAGTGTTGTATGAGTACTGATGTTATGTTTTGATAATGATTGTTCCAGGGGCCTGTTATGATGCACTTAACAACTTGATCTGGACGTGCTCCAGCGACTACATGGACCAGTGGTGTAATCCTGGGAATCAGGCCTTCCATCATGTGTGCCAGCGACTGGGCGTCAGTCACGTCATCAGTCAGCCTAAAGGTACTGAAACTATATGCCTATGTAAACAAAAAGTACAAAACAGTTAGCTGGAATAGATTTTTGTATGGTGTAAGATTGTACAACATAACATTTTCGACTTTCGAAACATTACACCATGTCCTAACCAGGCACAGTTTCCAGCTGTTAATAGTGATGAAAGCTTATTTTGCTTAAATGTCACTTGTGAAAAAAAAGTGCGCTTTTGCATACTTTTAAAAGAGCACTTATTACTGTATACTTTGAAAGAATATACTTAAGTGTAAATGTTTTCAGACACATAATTGCATGTTAATTGCAGTTAAGTAGAAATGTATTATAATTAAAATTTATATTAAATGCAATCAGCTGAACTTCAACAAAAACTAGTGTGTTTTTGACCGATTTAAGTAAGACTTAAGTACATCTGTTGTCTTTGAAATATGGTACTGCTGAATGTACTGTCAAGCATTTGTGATGAACTACAATATCTATGTCTTGTGTTTTTAACACTATTTGTAATTACACATTTGTAACGATGAAGTTGCAATTTAGTACATTTAAAATATATTAATTTTAAATGTAATATTACATAACACATTACAGTTAAAATAATAATCAAGTGCTTTACATGTGCTTCAGTTTGTTAGTCAAGACATCAAAATAAGTGTACTATAAAACATGACAGGATTATTAAAACATAAATTTGACATTATTATAAAGGTCACTTCTTAAAAGTGTACTTAAGTGTGTTAAGAAACAGTCATGAAAGAGTCACTTAAGTGGCCTTTTATGTCATTAACATTAACAGTTTCATTGTTTTTTTTAAATATACTTTTAAGATTAAGTATACTACAAGTGCACATTCAATACAATTAAGTGCACTTATTTTTCACAAGGGTGAGCGCGTTTTAGGCCACTTGCTACACAGTTTTTGTTTTGTTTTTTGTTTAGATGTGCTGACATTTTGTGCAGAAATGATCTGTATCATTTTCCCTATAATATGTTTTTGACTCTTAATGACAGAAGAGATGATAGGCACATCCAAAGTGATAAACCAGCTGCTCCATCATGTTGGCGCCATGTGCATCCATCAGCTCAACCTGCTGGAAGCCAGCAGTAATCTGCACCTGGGACCCTTCATAGGAAAGCAGCCCATGGAGGCCTGTCACTTCAGCTTCATATGTGACGTCATGGAGAAGGCCATGGTTAACGGAGACACCTGCATCATCCGCTGCATTCTGGTCGTCTTTCAGGTGGGGTTTCGCTAGAATATTATATGACTTTTAGTCAATTTTGATGAAGCTTTTCAGTAGTAGTGGTAACTTTGTTAACGGAAACTATGCAGAAAAAAAATATTATAAAAATACTTTGTTTTTTTTTTAAATCCAGGTTGTGTTCCAGTTTTTTAATCTAAATGCAGAGCAGAACCGAGACTGTGTGAAGCGTTCTGGACTGTTGCTGTGGCAGTTACTCATGGCTCCTCACGATCAGATAGAGCCGGAAATACAAAGAGAAGTGTGTCTCGCCATCAGGTGAGCCTTAAAATGAAGTCAGAAAATCCAAAAAGTCAAAGAATATCTCAATATCTGCAACAACTATAAACCATTTTTCTTTATTCTCATTAGCTCCGGTTTAAACACCTTGTACCAGAGCGAATCGGAGTTGAACAACCTGCTCAAATTTGTTTTCACAGAGGGTGAGAATTGCAAATAGACAGACATAGTACAGAAATCATACATAATTATAAGTCAAGTCAGCATTGAACAATTTCATATTGATGAGCAACATATGCCAATAATTTCTATGTTTTTTGTTTTTCTCTCTGTAGGGGAGAAGAACAGTGGTTTGTCTCAATTGCGTGATGTTATATTAAACAACCTTGCCAACCAGTTACAGAAGAACCGCTTTGGTAGTGAGGATGATGACCACTACAGGTAACAAGTTTCACTACTCTTCAGACGGAAAGTGCTTATGTTAAATTTAAATCGTTCACTTCTGTATTTTATTCTACTGCTAAAAATGTACATTAATTTTCTTGTGATCACAACCCAGGTTCTATCCTTGTCATCTCAACAAAAATGTGGTGTCATTCACCTTGATAACTGACTGTAAGGGCCCTATTTAAACGATGTAAGTGCATGGTCTAAAGCGCAAGGCGCAGGTGCACTTAGGGCTTGTCCAAATCCACTTTTGCTAGTTTAACGACGGGAAAAACCACGTCGTGGTCTAAAAGGGTTGTCCCTATTCTCTTAATGAGTAATGGGTGTGTTTTGGGCATAACGTGCAATAAACCAATCAGAGTCTCATCTCCCATTCCCTTTAAGAACCAGTTGCACTCGTGCCATGGCGAATTCGCTATTTACACGGCGGAATTTGCAAGCGCAAAGACAGAACGCGTCTCCGGAGATGAAACATGCATATCTGATACATGCAATGACTATCCATTATGACATGTAGGCATTTTTATATTTATGTAGCCTACACAATAATAATCTTTTACATTGCAATCCTTTAATTTTTAATATTTGGCATGTTTGTGTGCTGCTGTGCGTACCTGTGTGTGTAATAAGCAGAGCGCATTGTGGACCCGCCTATAGGCGCATATTACTAACACGCACTTTAAATAAAAAAAATACTGCACCATTGACTTTAGACCAGGTTTTAGTTGGTCAATGGCGCAGTCTATTTCAGATGCCTCAAAATAGCAATGCGCCTGAACACGCCTCGTTTTCAGACCAGCACGCCCAACAGATGGGCGCAAATGCATTTGCTATTTAAACAACGTGCCGCAGGACGTGAAAATGCTAACTGCGTCAGGCTGAAGCTAGCAAAAAACACTTGCGTCGTTCCTGGCGCCGCATTGCACTGAGTGTTTGATAGGGCCCTAATGTCTGTAGATGATTTTGTGGTTAATGTCTGTCATGTGCAAGCACTTTCTCCCATCTTCCCCTGCAGGCTGAAAGATGAACTGTTGCAGTGTATCTTGAAGACTGTAGTGCGTGAGTCATGTCTGCTCATCACCAAATGTCAAACCGTTTCCAAGGAAGACCTTCAGAAGCTTCTCTCCACTGTACCTGTATGTGACTTCCACATAAATACATTTAAGAATTACTGTGTGGAGAAAATGTTCATTTTTACTTTTTATTGAACTTTTAAGTGAACTGAATTAATGTTAAAAGATGCAGTTCTACAAGCTATTAGCTTTCATAACCCTTGTGAAAAGATGTGCACTTTAGTATAGTTTAAAGAAGAGTACTGTTACTGAAATAATATACTTAAAAATACATGTATGAACGGAAGATAATGTTTTCAGACATTTAATTCCATGTTAAGTGCAATTAGATGAAAATATTTTGTAGTTTAAAATTAAATTAAATGCAGTTAGCTGAACATTAGAGTTTTTTTTGACCCACTTAACCCTTTAAGTAGGACTTAAGTAGTACATCTTCATATGTAATTTCATAATTACTTCTATTGTCTTTGAAATATGGTTAAAGTACTGCTGAATGTACTGACAAGGAATAATGTTAAACTAAAATATACTTTAATGTCATTTCTATGAAAACTTGTATGTCAGTTGTAATTTAATTAATTTAAAATTTATAAACTTTAAATGTAAAATTGAATAATACACTACAGTTTAGGGATGTTCATTTCGGTTATTTTTCCTAACCGACGCTCGTTAACCGATTATTAACTGTTAACCGACAAGATTATTTTAAATTTGAATTTAATTAAATTAGAAAGGATACGTGTCTGTGACCCGTTAAAAATACTAACATTTGTTTCCCGGGGATTAATTTTAGGCTACATGTGCAAAAAGCAGCAAACAACAGAACGTGAGGATTCACATGGTCTTCATATCAACATCACGCACATGCAGCGCTTCTGCGAGCGGAGAAAAACATAATAAAGCTAGGCTATATATATAACGATAAATAGGCCTATACGAGAAATATATTTTTACTTAAATAATATATTAAGAAAACGAAAGAAAAACTGTGCAACAAGTAGCCTAGTATTCAGAGTTTCGGTTCATTTCTGTGCTGCGTGAAAGGAAACCAAGACGGCAGAAAGCGGCATCCTATTTTTCTTATAGGCTTATTTTACAAAAGCACAAAGATTTGTTTTTATTGTGAATGTACACAAATAAAGGCAAACCTTTTACAATTCTGATTATCTTTATGACTAAAAGGAGTAGTTGCTTCCACTGTTAGAAGGAACAAATTCAAGTGATTGCGCCGGCGCTGCATGCGCGCACACAGTTAAGCTTTGCTACCTTGACAATGTAGTCTGTTCATTATCATAATAAAATACAGTCAGTCAAACATATGGAAAAACCACACTGCTCAGTTTAAATATTTAGCTAAATCTGTGTACGTTATCACCGTACTGCCGTCATGTTATGCAAACCATGTTGTTTTACGTGGATATTGGAACGCCATTGAAGCCTAGGCTACATAATAAATAATATTTTGGCATTCAAATACATCGTGAATACGTTAACATTAGATTTTGTGTCGAATGACAGACGCAACATTGGTTTCAGTTTCGTTATAGCCTATTTGAATTTGTTTTGGCTTGTCGTTTATATAGCTATAGGCTAGCTTCTTATATTTTTAATTCTTGTTCTTTTCTAAATACTGTTAATTGAAAGGATTTGTTGTGGAATGAGGGGAGCTAAAATAGCCTAGCTATGTTTACAGTGTTTATTATAATGTTTGTAAACATTTTGCGTCGGCATTAGGCCTATTTCTGAATGAAATAATAAAATGCGACTTATACGCGACTTGCGACTCGTATTTTAGCCATGCAGCAAACCTTCTTAAATATTTTGAGAAATTACTGAAAAAAAAAAAAAACGTTTAACTGATTGTATTAATCGGTCAAAATTCTTACGGTCGGTCAACCGGTTAAAAAGAGCATCCTTAATCTTGATTTAAGAATGTTTCAATTTTTTTTTTTTACTGGAAAACAAGACAAAAATACTGAAGAAGAAGAAAATTTTTGCAGTAAAAACCAATGTACAAAAACATGCCGATACTTGTTAGAAAAAGCATCTCGTAAGTGAAAAAAGCTGTGCTGTTTATGTAATAGAATATGACATGTAAAGTTAATGGGGTTTCTGCATAGTAACGTACTCCACAACGTTGGCCGGCGAACATTTGACATCGTAAATGCCACCGTTTCTGATCAATCCCAAAGTTTGTTTGTTCATGCATAGTTCTGGAGCTGCTGTGGTGATGGTTTGGGTGGTGTGTTTGGACACAGGTGATGTTGCAGGCATCGGTTGGGAGCGTTTGGAAGGCACTCCTCCTCCCCCCGGCCAGCCTCCCAAAGGAAGAGTGTACTTCACCTACTGCGGCCAGCGTCTCGCTCCTTATCTGGAGGACGTGGCCGGAGGCATGTGGCCTGTAGTCCACATTCAGAAGAAGGTTTGCACACAAAAGATAATTAATCAGTTTCAGTTCATTTATAGGTTCAAATGGATATGCTTGGGAGGAAAAAAAGCCAATAGCAACAATAGCAATTTTCAGTGTCATTGTAGTACTATTTGTATACTACTATAGTATTTATTAATATTTTGAATTAACTTGTATATTTTCAGTCTTCATTTTAATTTTAGTAATTTAATTTTATTTGTTTCAGTTAGTTGCCAAGGCAACATTTCTCATTTTTATTTACATTTTAAAATGTAACTCAACAAATATTTACATTTTATTTTATCGTATTTCAGCTTTATTTCAATTAAAGACAATTTCATTAACAATAGGGTTGGGAATCGAAAATCAGTTCCAATTCCAGAATCGGATACTTGTTGTAAAATTTAAATTTAAATTCCGCCAATCAATTCCTGTGTGCACATCTTTTTTTTTTTTAGGTGCTGAAAAGGGGCTGTTAAAAATGTATCTGTCTTTGAATCATTCATTCAAGAGATTCATTCAAAAACACTGACTCATCCAGTAATGAAACAAGTGAATCTTGAGCGAGTCATTGAATCATTCCATTCATTAATTACATGAGATTTTTACTTGTCTTATTTTTTTTTCTTCAGAATTTTGAGAGAACTACAACCTCCATTTATAAAAAAAGTCAATTTATGTAGCCTGCTGATTTTTTTGCTATTCATCATGGGATTCAGCAGCAATTAAATGTTTTGCAAAAAGAGAGACAGAATAAATGTGACCCTGGGCCACAAAACCAGTCATAAGTGTACATTTTTTGAAATTGAGATTTATACATCATCTGTCAAAGCTGAATAAATAAGCTTTCAATTGATGTATGGTTTGTTAGGATAGGACAGTATTTGGCCGAGATACAACTATTTGAAAATCTGGAATCTGAGGGTGCAAAAAAATCCAAATATTGAGAAAATCATCTTTAAAGTTGTCCAAATGAAGTTCTTAGCAATGCATATTACTAATCAAAAATTAAGTTTTGATATATTTACGGTAGGAAATTTACAAAATATATTCATGGAACATGATCTTTACTTAATATCCTAATGATTTTTGGCGTAAAAGAAAAATCTATAATTTTGACCCATACAATGTATTGTTGGCTATTGCTACAAATATACCCCAGCGACTTAAGACTGCTTTTGTGCTGCAGGGTCACAAATATTTTTGACATCTAAATGTTTGAATTTTTTTTTTAACCACATTGGAATCGATAAGCAGAATCGGAATTGGATTGATACCCAACCCTAATTAAGAATAACAGCATTGACTGTTACACCCAATACAGCTAATGAATAAAAAGGAGAGATTATAAATTAGATGGAAAGACAAAAAGATGTTCAAAAAGACAAATAAGTAAAATGGACAAATACATTTCAGATTGCAGAGTGTAAATAAAGAATGAAGGGCACCTGATAGGATATAATGCATCATATCTACTCATCAATATTATATGTTTTCCTGGGTTCTGCAGTTCTGGGATATTCAGTGACATCTGTTTTTATGATTGGTTTAAGCCTTCAAAAATGTGCTTATGTAATTGTTGTGATTCTCTTTTTCAGAATACGAAGATTCACGCAAACTTCGGCTGCCGGTTGTTTGCGTACGCAGAGGGACAGGCTCACCGAAACGCCGCCGATCTCTGCATGGACCTCTCAGAGGAGATCAGCGCCAACTTCGAGGCTCTGCCCTTCGCCATGGCCTCCGACAGTGACAACGACGCCGGCACGAGCGTGGCGTCTGACTCAGGGTCTCACGGTCCCCCGTGTCGCATCGCTGCGGTCGTCACAGCACAGCAGCGTCAGTGTCCACATATTAACTTATAGTTTCAGAGCAAAAAAAGCTGTGTGCATGTACGGTACCAGTCAAACGTTTGGAATAATTAAGATGTTTTAATGTTTTTGAAAGAGTCTCTTCTGCTCAACAAAGCTGCATTTATTTGATCAAAAATACAGGAAAAACTGTAATAGTGTGAAATATTATTACAATTTCAAATAGCTGTTTTCTATGTGAATATATAATTTATTTCTGTGATCAAAGCTGAATTTTCAGCATCATTACTCCAGTCTTCAGTGTCACATGATCTTCAGAAATCATTCTAATATGCTGATTTGCTGCTGAAGAAACATTTCTGATTATTATCAATGTTGAAAACAGTTGTGCTGCACAATATTTTTGTGGATAGATTTTATTTTTCAGGATTCACAGGTGAAAACAACGTTCAAAAGAGCAGGATTTATTTTTTATTTATTTATTATATATTATTATATTTATTATTTGAAGTAGAAAGTCACTTTTGGTCACTTAAATGCGTCCTTGCTGAATAAAAGTATTAATTTCGTGATCATCCCAAACGTTTGAATGCTAGTGTATCACGGTTTCCACAAAAATGTTCAGCAGCACAACTGTTTCCAACATTGATAATAATCAGAAGACAGGTGTATGTTTGTAGAGTAATTTACAACAGCTTCGAACGCGGCTCAGCCAATCAGAATCAAGGACCGGAACTCTCCGTTTTATAATTCAGATTTGATCACAGCAATCAGTTACATTCAAAAATATATCACAATATAGAATAGTTCTTTTAAATTGTAATAAAATGTCACATTTTTTTGTCAAACAAATGCAGCCTTGGTGAGCAGAAGAGACTTCTTTCAAAAACATTTAAAAAAGATCTTAATTATTTCAAACTTTTGGTTAGAATCTTTTAAATTTTTCCCTCCTACTACAGAATAAAACTCATTATCTGGCAGAATCAGGAAGGCAGATGTTATTTAAATTTGATGTGGGTTAAATCTTGTTCTTCTTATTTTGTTTTGTTCACAGAGTACAGCAGTGATGCCTCTTGTCACTATAAGGTTGAACTGAGTTATGAGAATCTGGTCGTCTCCGGGCCAAACGCTCATCCGCCACCGATTGCTGATGATGAGAGCGATGATGAAGATGATGAAGATATTCCTAGGGTATGAAGAGCTCATAACCAGGCCCTTAAAGGAACACTCCACTATTTTTGAAAATAGGCTAATTTTCCAACTCCCCTAGAGTTAAACAGTTGAGTTTTACCGTTTTCTAATCCATTCAGCCGGTCTCCGGTTCTGGCGGTAGCACTTTTAGCTTAGCTTAGCATAGATCATTGAATCTGATTAGACCGTTAGCATCTCGCTCAAAAATGACCAAAGAGGTTCTATATTTTTCCTACAATAATCAAAAAAGGAAGTCCGGCCTGGACCAGATCAAAGGAGCGCTTCAGCTGGGTGAGTGAACGCATGTCTCTGTTTATTTGCAACGGCTAAACACATTTTAGCATACTTTAAAAAGAGTACATATTATGTACTTTAAAAGAATATACTGAATGCAAACAGAATGCAATGTTTTCAGACACTTAATAGTGTTTTAATTGCAGTATTATAATTTAAAATGATATAAAATGCATTTGGCTGAACTTTAAAGTGCTTTTTGACCCACTTAAGTAGGACTTAAGTACATCTTTATATGTAGTTTCATAATTATTTCTATTTTCTTTAGAATATGGTTTAAGTACTGCTGAGTATATATATATATATATATATATATATATATATATTATTTTATTTATTTATTTATTTATTTTTAATACACCTTTTTGTGAGCTTTCTATTATAATTATTATTACAAATATATATATATATTTATTTATTTATTATGTTTTTCAGTTTTTATCAGCAAAAAAATCTGCAAAAGTCAGATTTTTTACTAGGATAAAAACATAAAAATGTAAATAAAAATTACAAATTCTATTTGAAAATAAAGTATTATTGAAATACTTTGCATATTCATGAATATTGACTCTGCGGATGTTTTATTCATTATTTTATTTCATTTTTTTATATTTTGTCAGTTTTTATTTTGATGATTTTAGGACATAATGAGAAGCATCCTTTCACAACAATATTTTTTCTAGTAAAATCAGCAAACTGATGTATTAATACTTGATGTATAAATAATATTAACATTTATACATATAAATATTTTAGCATTTTTTCCCACAATATTGAAATAGTCCATACATGTTCTTTGCAGGCTGTGATAACCTTTTAGCCTCTTTTAAATGCACCTGTTTCAAACACAACCAATCAGAAACTTGACTGGCTTGATTTGTGTGTGTTCAGGCCAGTGAGCTGGTGCAGGTGGAGACGTATCTCCGCAGTGAGGGAGTGTTAGTTCGGTACTGGTACCCCATTGAGACGCTGGAGAGGCCGCCGGCAGGATCCCGCAGGGCTGCAGCGAACGGCCTGGTGTCTCTAGACAGCAGCAACATCCAGATTCACCGGTAATGCATTTATAGAAAGTTTTGATATATTTACAGTAGGAAATTTACAAAATATCTTCATGGAACATGGTCTTTACTTAATATCATAATGATTTTTGGCATAAAAGAAAAATCAATCATTTTGACCCATGCTTGTAATTTTGGCTATTGCTACAAATATACCCCAGCGACTTAATACTGCTTTTGTGCTCCAGGGTCACATTTCTTATTGTCAATTAAAAAATATCAGGTTTTTACTGAAAGAGCTCTTCTTTTAAACACCATGTTTCAGTAACATTCAGTACTGTGTGTATGTGTGTTTCAGGGAGCTGCTGCGCTGTGAAAGTGCTCTGGCGCGTCTCTACTGCCGCATGGCATTGCTCAACATCTTTGCTCCCAAGAGCCCTCACACATTCACACGTCTCTTCCACATCCCCGCCGTGCGCGACATCACACTTGAGCACCTGCAGCTCTTGTCCAATCAGCTGCTGGCTCCGCCTCTGCCAGGTGATGTCATACGAATAATTTAATGAGCACGGGTTACCAACTTGTTTGGTCCAGTTTCCAAAATGTACATTTTACATGTTAAAGGAATAGTTGTAAAATGATATTTGGTGAAAATGTCAGGCCATCCAAGATTAGGATGAGTTTGTTTCTTCATCAGATTTGGAGAAATGCAACATTGCATCACCAATGGATCCTCTGCAGTGAATGGGTGCCGTCAGAATGAGAGTCCAAACAGCTGATAAAAACATCACAATAATCCACACCACTCCAGTCCATCAGTTAACATCTGGAGAAGACAAAAGATGTGTGTTTGTAAGAAGCATCCATCCATCATCCAGGTGTTTTAACTTCAAACCGTTGATTCTGTTGATTCAAAATATAATCCATAATCCATAATAACGCTTCCTCCAGTGAAAAAGTGCATCTCCTGTTGTCTCTCACATCAAAATCCACCCACATATTTGTTTAGAGCTGTTTTGGACTGTTTAAATGGTGCTTGACCTGTGC
The DNA here is from genome assembly GCF_001515605.1 of Sinocyclocheilus anshuiensis. NCBI lineage: Eukaryota > Metazoa > Chordata > Actinopteri > Cypriniformes > Cyprinidae > Sinocyclocheilus > Sinocyclocheilus anshuiensis. The sequence continues at coordinate 90,773 of NW_015542358.1, read as the reverse complement.
AGATTTCTCTCCTGATTCAGACCAGAACATTTTTTCACTGAAGGAAGCGTTATTATGGATTGTGGACTCATATTTTAGTTTAAAACTAAATGTTAACTGATGGACTGGAGTGGTGTGGATTATGGTGGTGTTTTTATCAGCTGTTTGGACTCTCATTCTGACGGCACCCATTCACTGCAGAGGATCCATTG
>NW_015542358.1:77077-90572 GCF_001515605.1 Sinocyclocheilus anshuiensis | reverse complement strand
TGGTGTGGCTGAGGGCACCCATTCACTGCAGAGCATCCATTGCTGAGACACTGATGCAGTGCTACATTTCTCCAAATACATTCCTATTAAGAAACAAATTCATCTACGTATTAGATGGCTTGTGTGTGGTTTCAGCAAATTTTCATTTTTGGGTGAACTATTCCTTTTAATACATTCTAAAAAAAAATATATATATATATAAAATGTCTGAAGTGCATCCATCATAATAAAACTCACATTTCTGTATTTGTTGATTTCCCCTTGGCGTCTGTAGATGGCAGAATCAGCTCAAACTCTATTCTGCTGGCTCAGTCTGTCCTCCACGAGCTGCAGGGCGAGAGCTGCTCCCCGACCGAGCTCTTCTATCAGGGAAACGCTCAGAGCATCCGCGAGTGGCTGACGGTGGCCATCAGCAGAGCCCTGCATCAGGGAGAGGACAGCCTCCTCGAGCTCACTAAACAGATCTGCTGCTTCCTGCAGGTACCAACGCCTCACAACTGATCTGTGTCCACTTATCAGGACTCTGCTCTACAGGATATGTTATTATTTTGAAAATCATGATTTTTATAGTATTATAAAATCAGATCAGTATTATTTTAATATCATTGATATACTAGTTTTTGTTCATATTTTATATTTTATGTTTTCTTTTTATTCATTTCATTTATTCATTCATTTTAATTTTAGTTCAAGCTTTAGTCATTTATTTTTATTTTTATAGTTTTTTATTAAGTTTTAGTTTTTGGTTTGTTATTTTAGTAGTTAAACTCTAAATGAAAAATGTTGGCAATTAGCTGAAATAAAATACATTTTAATTTATTTCCGTCTTTTTTTTTCAGTTAATGTTCATTTTATTTCAAATAAATATTTTTATGGTTTTAGTTAGTTGACAGTAATAACCCTGATAGTTCAAAATTTTGCAAAAAAACTTTTCTAAAGCAAAAATGACAGAATAGCCTTTAAAAAAATAAACCTATTATTTCCCTCAATATTATTTTCTTTTTTCGTGTGTGATCAGAAAGACATCTATCATTTAGATATTTACAAATTTTTATAGCACTGTTGTGAGTACGCTATAAATTACTTTGCAAATACTGATTGCAAATCAAACATTATATTTTGTCATATTTAAATTTATCCAAAATAAAAAGTGCACTTTTTAACTGTTTTGTACTAAAGTGTGTTAAGAAACACCCCCGGTTTCACAGACAAGGCTTAAGCCTAATCCTAGACTAAAATGCAAGTCTGAGCTGTTTCAACTGAAAGAAACTTGCACTGACTGATCTTAAAATATATGTTTTATCTCGAGATGCACACCAGTAATGTTTTTTTCTAAGTACGTTCATAAAAATTACTTAAATGTCCTAATTGAACTATGGCCTAATCCTGGCTTAGTCTAAGCCCTGTCTGTGAAACCGGGCCTTAGTCCTGAAAGTGCACTGTGTTAAATTATTATTAGTTATTGTGGTTACGTTTTTATGTTTGCTGAACATTCAGAGCGCTCCAGAGCAGTTCACACTGGAAGAGTTTCCCATCACAGAGTCCAAGGTCAGCATGGACGTGAACTTCCCTGGTGCCGCCTTTGTGGTCGTCTCTTGCAAAGAGAGCCAACTCAGCTGCCGTAAAGAGTGAGTTTCTGTTGATTATCTGACAACACAACATTAGGCATGTTTTCTCTATGGATATCACAAGCACTCGTATTTCTAAATGACCTGTTTTTGCGTCTTGCTTTCATTAAGCAGGGAGTCTTGCCGTGTAAGAATTTTTTTGCATGTCATGTTTTTCTCTTAGCTCCTCTCTATACAAGGCCCCTTGGACTCGCTTAATGGTGTATGGACTTGGTCATAAGGTTCGACGAAACGGCCAGTTGAATCTGATGGAGGCAGTGTGCTACCCACTGGATGCCTCCCCGTCCAATACAGGACTCACCCCTCCACCCACAGCCAACCAGTATCCCAGCATCATCATCCCCACTGACAAAGTGCATGTCAAACTAGGCATGTCAAATACATGTTACATTGTTAGATACATTTTTGGATTTTACCTACTTATAAGATTCTACTCGGTATGTTCAATATATATAAAAATGTTTTTACTTGGCTAAAATTGTATACAATAGTGAGCAAAGTGGCCACTTAAATCACCATCATTTAATTATAGTGGATGTGCACTTCAAATCTTGAAGTGTATTTCAAATTTTATTAGTGTATTTAAAAAAAAATGTTTTTTTTTTTTTATAATATTTTAAAATAAAAGGCCACCTAAGTGACTTAAAGAGAGACACTTTCATGACATTTTCTTAACACATTTAAGTACACTTTTAAAAAGTGAGCTTTGTAAGTTTTACTTTGGAAATTCTTTTAAAATTGTTTTAAAAATATTTAGTCGTACTTTAGAGAAGTTTTGATGTGTTGACTAACATAATAAAGCACATGTTAAGTACTTGATTATAATTCAATATTACATTCAAGGTTAATATATTTTAAATGCACTAAACTGCAACGTCATCGTTATAAATGTGTTATTACAAATATTTTTAAATGCATGACTTATAAGTTTCTGTAGAAGTGATTTTAAGTGATTGTTTCATATTTCAAAGACAATAGAATAAAGATGTACTTAAGTCCTACTTGGGTCAAAAAAGCAGTCCAAAGTTCAGCTAATTGCATTTAATATACATTTAAACCCTTTTCATTTATTTGCAATTAACATTCAGCTGGCACTTAAGTATTTTCTTTTAAAAGATATTATTTCCGTAATAAGTACTCTTTTTAGATGTATGCTAAAGTGTACTTCTTTTTCACAAGGGTAGGCCGCATGCTCAAAGGCTAGTGTGACCACAGCATAAGATCAGTAAGATGCATTTAGAAAATAGAGCGTGATTTTCCTTTTCATGGCATATTTAACTCCTATTCTGGTCACTGTCTGCAGGTGTATCTCCCCCTCCTGGTGCAGTGCTGGTATTGCACTCGTTGCCTCTTGAGTTTCCCTTGGCCATGGCCTTTGCTGAACAGCTGCTAACCTACACCATAGGGGAAACCATTGACCGCTCTGAGGATGAGCTGGACACTGTGCCCACTTCTGTGCTAATGCAGGTTGTAGAGTTGCTGGGTAAGAAATGTTCATTTATTTTCCCCCAAGGATCAAATGAAACATGCTAGTAAAACTTCCCATGCAGTTTCTTTTTTCAGCATCACACTTGCTTTATCTGTGTTTAGGTGGGCTTCTGTGGACCACCGATCTTGCTCCGTGCATCAAGGAGCTGATCTTCCACTTGCTTGCGGAGCTTCTCCGCAAGATCCACGCCTTCGAGCGTCGCAAAACCCCCTCGGGGCTGTCTAGCCACATTACATTGCTTCTCAACCCTTGCCTAACAGTCCTTATGGTTCTTCAATCCGAGCTACGAAAACTTTACGACCACGAGACCCAAAACTGGGGGCCAGTTAGCGGAGGTTCCTGCACTTCCGCAGCGGGTAGCAGCGGAGCGCTTGCGCTCGTTACCGAGCGGAGCCGTTTCTCAACCTACTTCCATGCCCTGATGGAGGTGTGTCTGGCAGTCGCCGAAGTAACTCTGCCACTCAGTACGGGTGCGGGGACATCGGTAGTAGGCGTCCCCTCGTCTACAAGTGCCACCAACTGTAGCGATTCCTCATCCTCTTCATCATCCTCTCCGGGCCAAACGCCCCAAAGTCCAAGCTTGCTTTCGAAGCGCAAAAAGGTGAAGCTAAAGCACGAACGGGCAGCGGTCACAGTTGCATCGGCAGCTGTCGTCTCAGGGAAACATGGTTCTGGAAGTGGAGCGAGACCATCAGAATGTGACAGTGCTTTACTAAACATGGCCGGAGGGAAGCCAGAGGACATGTTGTGGTTTCACCGTGGGTTGACGTTACTCTTGATTTTGCGGCACCTTGCTAACAAGGACCCGCAAGGTCTGGGCGTCACTGAAGATGCGGTTGCAGATGCTTGCCAAGCCTTGGTTGGCTCCACCGCTCACAGTCGTTTGCTTGTGCTCTCAGGAATCCCCACTCACTTGGAGGAATCCGTGGTGCGCAATGCAATCCGAAGGGCTTGCAACGCACACGGCGGTCTCTTCAAGGATGAGATCTTTATTCCTGTTCAAGAGGAGGACCCTAAAAAAGCCAAAGCTGAAACTTCAGGTATTCTCCAAGATGCAAAGCGAGATTGCACTGCAGGAAGCCCAAATAGCAACAGCTCAACGCCAGCAATGAGTGCCTCGGCTTCAGCGAGCCAGACATCGGTCTCCGGCTCTTTACAGGGAGCTTCCAGGGCTTCCGGTGAGCTGCTAGTGAACCAAGAGTTGGTAACCCCTCAAACAGCACCTTCCCAGCCACATGCACCGCTGGATCCCCACACGGTCTCCAGTCAGGAGAGTCTGGATGTGTCTCTTTGTAGCACAGGAAGTCAAGGTAGTCTCGGCAGCATTGGGGAGCAGTTGGATAGTGGTGCGACGTCAGTCTCAGATGGGAGCTCCATGTACACAGTTGCTTCACCAGACATCCATGCCAGTGTGACACGACCAGTCAAAGGCTATGCTGTCATAGAGGTGGGTGGGACCGGCAACAGTAATATAAAACGAGTGGTGTTTACAAGCATCTTTATTACTGTTGTTCATACTTAAATTAGCGTTGATTTTATTGATATGGTATGCCATGCTAATGTTTCAGATTCATTTATTTTGACATGCACTTATATTCCTTTTGCAAATAAGCACATCATAACAGATGTTTGACAATGTTTATTTTATGGAAAAGTATGACAAATTTAAAATGCACGGTTCCTGTGCATGTGTATTTACCGACTGTTATGTTGCAAGGCCGATTTATCGGCTGATATTTAGCCTTTTTTAATTATCAGTTTTTGCCAAAGCCAATATATCGGCTGGTATTTCGCCTTTTTTACTTGTCAGTATACGTTGTACATTTTTTGCCAAGGCTGATATATCAGCCGATATTTGGCCTTTTTTAATTATCAGCATCAATTATCAAGCAATTATCAGTCGCCTTTTTTTTTTGGGGGGTTATTTTGGTTTACCCTACTACTTTGGATTTCTTGAGACGAGTTGAATGATATCCAGTATTGATCGACTGTTATTTTGCAAGACCAATATATAAATCGATATTTGGCATTTTTTAATTATCTGTATCGGTCATTAGGTTTTTGGCAAGACTGATATATTGGCCGATATTTCGCTTTTTTAATCATCAGTATCGGTCGTTAAGTTTTTTGCCAGTGCTGATATATTACTGATATTTGGCATTGTGTGTTAATTATCAGTATCAGCCATTACGTTTTTGCCAAGGCCAATATTGCGGCCGCTATTTAGCCTATTTAATGATCAGTATTGGGTGTTAAGTTTTTGCCAAGGCTGAAGGCTTTTAATAATCAGCATCGGTCATTACGCTTTTTTTTTGGGGGGGGTTGTTGGGCTGATAAGTGTCAGAAGCAGGACTTTTATTTTGACAGCGCTGAGAACGCCAGTTCTTGCCACCTAGTTGTACAAAATATGACAAATTATTTAAATATGCTTAGAACTTTTTTGATTAATTTGGCTGAGACTTTTTCAAACTCTTCCTACTGCATTCATCACATCTTCACCAGATTTTCAGACAATGATAAAACGCACCTAGAGCACCCTAGCAACTGCATAGCAACCATTTAGAACACCTTAGCAACACTAGTAGCACTAACCGTTTTGTGAAAGAAATTCGATACCAAATAATGTTATGTTTTTTTGCTTTTGTCTTACAGGTGAGGGCACGGGCCCAAGTAGAGAAGATTCGGGCCAGTCTTTTTAACAGCAGTGATCTCATTGGCCTTTCTAATCTGGAAAGAGAGGAGGAGCTAATGGAGATGACCAATGAGGAGATCCTCACCGCCTCCAGTGTAAATCAGAGTTTGTTTGACACACAAGGGAGTTCAGCCTTGGAGGAGTACTTCCTTGACAAATCGATCAGAGGTTCGTTGATTTCTTTATCCCAGAATGTTACAAATAGGTGTGTTTATTCTGTAATTCTTTTCACAAGGGTTTGCTTTGACTTGATATCAGGTTTAATTATGTTTTGTTCTTATAGGAGATAAATTGGTTCCTGAAGCACGTGATGTGCTGACAGACATCTTTAAGAGCTGCATTTACGCAGAGCAGGTGCTGAGCTCCGTACCAACAAAACCAGTGAAAGTATCGGACATTTATCTGAGCAAAGAGCAGATCAACTCTCAGACACCAGGAAACCTGCTCCACGTGTTTTTTACACACATACGGCCTCCCAAGAAGGTGCTTGATGACCAGCTCACGCAGGTAAAAACCTCGGAACAGTAATTAATTTATTATTATTAAATTACTAATTTATCATGAAACATATTATTTTATTTTAATTATCTGTATCGGTCATTAGGTTTTTGGCAAGACTGATATATCGGCCGATATTTAGCTTTTTTAATTATCAGTATCGGTCGTTACGTTTTTGCCAGTGCTGATATGTTACTGATATTTGGCATTGTTTGTTAATTATCAGTATCAGCTGTTACGTTTTTGCCAAGGCCAATATTGCGGCTGCTATTTAGCCTTTTTAATGATCAGTATCGGCCGTTAAGTTTTTGCCAAGGCTGTTATATCAGCCGATATTTGCCGAAAAAATATCAGTATCAGCTGTTACGTTTTTGCCAAGGCCAATATTGCGGCTGCTATTTAGCCTTTTTAATGATCAGTATCGGCCGTTAAGTTTTTGCCAAGGCTGTTATATCAGCCGATATTTGCCGAAAAAATAGTTTTTTTTTTTTATTACAATTTTTAAAACATCCACTACATGCACATGGTCACTTTGAGTCTTCCACATGCATTTTGCAAAATAATTATTAACAATTATTATTAAGTATTAACAGTTATTATTAATAATTAACAAAAACAATGATTATTATGAAAATTTCCTAGTTGTAATCCACACGTGTTACCATTCTATTAACTTTTCCTGTTAGTTTGTTTTTTTGTTAGCATCAGTTTTAAGGCCAAGTTGAACAGACACAAAGTATTTGACCGGACCAAAGCAGAAATTATTAACCTTTGTTAATTGCACATGTAGATTCTCCGTAAATATGGCACAGTAAAGCCCAACAAAAACAAGCACAGCAAGGCAGGCAAAGAGCAGCACCAAGGCAAAGTGGTCAGCACAAAAAGACCCATCACCAAACCCCCGGCCAAAGAGAAGTCCATGCTGAACAGTGTTAGGTGAGTACTGACAACTTGTAAGTGTAAACTGCCAAAAGATCAAATATTTGTTATAGTGAATTTATTTAAATTATTTAACATATTGAATATTTAATTGAATACAAGCATCCCTTACCTTAAGATACATTTTAATTAACCATTGTTTTTCATTTGAAATATATAAAAGTAGTTCATCTGCCGCCATAAGATGTATAGTACCAGTGTTATTTTATGTATTATTTGAGATACTATTATTTTTTATTAATAAAAAATACTATACATTTTTGAATTAGTTTTTATTTTTATATTTTCAGTTATCATTTTATTGTTTTAAAATTGTGTTTTATAAATGTTTTTAATTAATTTTTAATTAATTTAATTTTATTAATTAATAATTTAAAAAATAATAAAAAAATGTTTTTTATTTTATTAATTTATTTAAGTGAAGATATATATATTTTAAAAATATCAATTAGGTGTTTTTTTTTTTTTCCAAGTAATAAAAATTATCTGCATATTCCTGCATGGTGTTTTTCCAGAACTGTACTAAGTGAGAAAAAAACAGTCCTTAAGCCAAAATCTCCAGAGAAGACCAAACCTGATGAAAAAGACCCTGAAAAGTCTCCTGCCAAAAAGCTTGAAGGTTAATACAATACCATTCTTGATTTCTGAATTTATTAACAAAAAACGAATACATGATCGGTTTCGGTGGAAGCTCATAAATCTTAACGCCTCACCCTTCCTCTGTCCATCAGTGCCAGAAGAGAAGTTTCTGACCCTGGAAGGTTTCCACAAGTTTACTCTAGACAGAGCCAAGCAGGATATTCGCAGTGTTTGGCGGGCGATCCTGGCGTGCGGTTACGACCTACACTTTGAAAGGTTTGTTCAAAAGAATTTTAAAGTTAAGAAATTTCTTAAGATAAATTCTAAGAATTCCATAAGAATTTTCACCTGATTTGACGGGAATCCAGAACTTGGGAAGCGTGTTTTAATGCACTGTGTCTTTTTAAAGAGCCATCGCATTCATTTACATCTTTTTTTGCTCTATAATGCTTCCGGAAATTGTCATAATTATAAAATTAAAAACTCGTTTTTACTGGATTTCAAATTCAGCGAAGAGACACTTCATGCATATTCATGACGGATCGTTGTTTACATTATCGATCTTTGGTGTCACTATACAGAACAAGCACATTTCTAGTACTGGTATTATGTATTATATGTAGCTAGTGTTATGTTGTAATGCTCAATAAATTAGTTAAATAATTTAAACCACACAATAAATTCATTAAACACATTAGAGACAAATTGGAGGTAGCTTTGTAGTCATTTACAATGCTTTTTAAAAAGATTGTTTTTAAGAATTTTAATTCTATCTAAGTTTTATCTTAAAAATGAAGGAACGATAAGAATATTCTTAAGATTTTTTTGTAGTGCAAAATATTTGTATGTTTTTTCTCAAGTAAGAAAATTTAAGAAACAAATGTGACCCTGCAGCACAAAAGCAGTCTTAAGTCGCTGGGGTATATTTGTAGCAATAGCCAACAATACATTGTATGGGTCAAAATGATTGATTTCTCGTTTATGCCAAAAATCATTAGGATATTAAGTAAAGATCATGTTCCATGAAGATATTTTGAAATGTTCCTACTGTAAATATATCAAAACTTAATTTTTGATTAGTAATATGCATTGCTAAGAACTTCATTTGAACAACTTTAAAGACGATTTTCTCAGTATTTTGATTTTTTTTGCACCCTCAGATTCCAGATTTCAAATAGTTTAAATATTTTCAAATATTGTCCTATCCTAACAAACCATAGATCAATGGAAAGCTTATTTATTCAGCTTTCAGATGATCTATAAATCTAAATTTAAAAAAATTGACACTTAAGACTGATTTTGTGGTACAGGGTCACATTTTATTCTTGAGAACAGGCCCCCAAACATCCATACTACTGTATGTTTCTGCAGGTCTTCCTTGTTCTGGTTTTCAAATAAACTGAAAATTTATAAAATAAATGGCTAGAATAATGAATGCAACTCTCTAAAGATCTTAATGGTGTTTATTTGTTTCAGATGCACGTGCATCGACTCCCGACACGCTCAGAAAGCCAGTAGAAAATGGACCTTTGAGATGGACTTTGCACTGGTCCAGTTTGCTAACCGTCTGTGCCGACACCTGGCCATCACTCCTGCACGCTTGCATCCTCATGAAGTTTACCTCGACGCCAAGGACACCGCCGACCCCCAGGTCGCATGCTTACTAGGCAAGTGCATGTTACGTTATGGTGTTAGATTTGGATTGTGAGACGTGGAGTCAGCATGTTTTAACCCCAGTGTGCACTGAAGGTAACTCTGATCACACAGGCGTTCCAGTGGAGAGTTTGCGTCTGCGGTTTGCTTTGCTGCAGTCGCTCAACAGCACGCTGGAGAGCTTCTTCCTGCCGTTAGTCGAGCTGAGGCTGACGCAAACCTATCAAAACAGCATTGCGACGCTTCTGTGCGAGGCCAAAGGTCAGTCATCGAATACACAGGCACACTTATGACACTGGTCAGGATTGTTTCTTTAGTAGCTATATAGAAGGCTACCAAAAAGTACCATGTTTTTTTAATAGGCTGGGGAATATATTGATTATTTTCAATATATTGAATATTGGTGATCAGTATTATTTTCTTGGCAGTGTGAAATGAAGCAGCATTGTGTTTGTCGTAATGATTTTAATGCACTTTTTTATTTGGACAGTCAGTTTTCCATTTATTTGTGTAACTCAAAAATGTTCATGGTGTGTTCTTGTTCTTTACATGCTCTAGTACTGCGGTGATACCATAGTATTCTTTCATGAATGTTAAACATTAAATACCACAGTATATTATTAAAATACCATGGTATTACCATCTGATACCATCGCTGTACTAAATTACACCCAAAGTGCTTCATAATAAAGGTGATTTCTCACTATATTTCATATATGTAGGATGTTTTGCTATTCTGAGAGAATTTTTGCAAATAAAATTGGCAAAAAAAAATGTATAAATTCCCTTGAAAAAAAGTACACTTCAGCATACTTTCAAAAAGAGCATTTATTACAAAAATAATAGACTTTAAAATAATATACTTAAGTGTGAACTGAACGTAATATTTTCAGATACTTAATTGCATGTTAATCGCAATTAAATGAAAAGGTGTTGTAGTTTACATTTATATAAAATGCAAGTAGCTGAACTTTAGAGTGTTTTTAATCCACTTAAGTAGGACTTAAGTACATCTTTGTGTAATTTCAGAATTACTATTGTGTTTGAAATATGGTTAAAGTACTGCTGAATGTACTGACAAGCATTTCTGATAAACTAAAATATACTTTAATGACATTTATATTGAAACTTGTATGTCATGTATTTAAATATATTTGTAATTACACATTTGTACGGATTAAGTTTTAGTACATCGAAATATATTAATATACTACAGTTAAACTGATAATCAAGTACTTTCCATGTGCTTTAGTATGTTAGTCAACACATCAAAATAAGTGTACTTCTTTAAAACACGACAAAAGATTATTAAAACAATTATTTAAAGTGTACTTTAAAGTGTATTGACTGTTATAAAAGTGTCTTTCTTTAAGTACAAGTAAGTGGCCTTTTATTTCATTAATATTACATTATCTGCAAGTACGGTCTTTTAAAAATATACTTTTAAGATTTGAAGCACACTACAAGTGCAATTAAGAGCTGTTATTTTTCACAAGCATCAGTGTTACGTCTCCCGAATTACTTGGTGTCTAGGGGTTGTGGGAGGTAACACATGAAAAATTAAATAAATAAAATGTTATTTAAGCTAAAAATACTTTACTCTGCTAAAGAGATGTGAGGCGTGAGGTTAAGAAACCGGCAGAGGCTAAACTGAATTCGAACTTGCTTTTAGTAAGACAAATAATTCAGTATAACAAAACACCCAATAATGCAATAAACCAAAAAATAAATATCTAATTACAAATTATGAGGGATTAAAGACAACAAAGTGAGGGACGAGCGCGGTGCTAAAGAAAAGAAATTAATAAAACATAAACACACTTAACTAACACCAGCCAAAAGAAATCAGGAACAATAACATCTTCAGCGTCGAACGCCACTAGCTACACTGTCTAATAAACATAAATCCTGTTTCTCTTGATCTCATTTGCAGGTCTGATTTTTTACGACACCAAAGTGAGTTTTATGAACCGGGTGCTGAACGCAAGCGTCCAGCGCACAGCGGATCACGCCGCTCCTGAGATCACGCTCGACCCGCTGGAGATAGTGGGAGGTAAGCCCATGACGCGCAGAGTTGGGGAAAGCTACTTTTAAAAGTAATGCATTGCAATATTGCGTTAAGAAAGTAACCAGTGTTGGAAAGGTTACTTTGGAAACAAGTTACCCTGTTTAAAAAGTAATAAGTAGTGTAACTATTTCAATTACTTTATTAAAGTAATGTAACTGATTACATTTGATTACTTTTCCAAATTTGTAAAGTTTTGAAACTGTTTATCACATTCAAACATTTAAACCAGGCAGGGTTAACTCTACAGTGACATTCTGAAGTTAAATGCAGATTTAAAATCATAACAAAAATAATTATTAAATAGCTAGGATACCGTTTTTGAAATCAAATCTTTGCATAGTTAATCTTGTAACAGCAAAATAAAGCATATACTGTACATAAACCCAAGTAGAAAATAAAAGAGTTATCGAATAAGTCATATTCTGTGTCCTAAGCTGCTAAAATATTGGTGTCGCGTATTTTAGAGCAGGCAGTGCAATTTATGAAAAAAAAAATCAATGAAATCTGTTTGTGGATGTGTGTGAAAAAATATTGTAATCGTTAACATTTTCATAAGTAACTAAGTTAATTACACATTTTTTTCTCAGTTACTGTAACTGATTACAGTTACATTTATTTTGTAATTAAATTACGTAATTCCGTTACATGTAACTATAGTTACTCCCCAACACTGAAAGTAACTAATTACGTTACTTAGTTATTTTTTATGGAAAGTAATGCGTTCCGTTACCTTTTGCGTTACTTTTCAAATCTGGGCTGGGCTGGCTTATTTTGTTTTATATATATATATATATATAAAGTTCTATTTTTGGTAAATGTAAAATCCCTTTCACACCAAAAAGTGAAATGAATAAGCCTCAGTCTGGAGGAAAAGTAAATTAATGTCTGTAAGTCTGCTAGTTTATCTAAAGTAATTTGTGCTTAATAGTATGATTGAAAGCTCAGCAGCAAAGACATTGTTTAATAAAACGGGATTAAATGCATATATTGATTATTTGTGTCATTTACCATTTAATTATTGCAGATTTGCATCATATTCAGATTTTGCATTTCACTGTTCTTTATTCATTTTGAGCAATACTGAATCTGTTTTTGTGCAAGTGAGATGAGTAAATGCATGTTCACATTTAGTCTAGAACTAGCCATACATGGGGAACACAATAAATGCCTCTACTTTCTCCCGATTTCTCTCAACATGGGGATAAGAGAACTCTGTCAATGCATGGGAAAACATATATTCGATATTTTCTTGTAAATTAAAAAGTAATGCGTAGGGATGTATCGATTCACTCAACTCACGATTTTGATTTCACTATTATTTTTAACAAAATGAGATTATACAGTAAATGAAAAGGTGTCCTTTTATTAGGCTATTGCTGCACGTTTCTTTGTGAAATTGAAAACAAACCTCAAATCAAATAAGTTACACAAATAAAAGTAATCTCTTCGTATAAACAAACTAAGGCTTTGTCTGTGCTCTTTCCATTTAAAATGGGAGGCAACCACTGGATTTTAATCATCATCCAAACAAAGATGCAGCATACATGCAGCATGAGCAGTTTTTAATCTAAATTAGACTGTGTAATTTCGAAATTTGAAGCAAAAACAGAATGGTCTGACTTTAGTTTTGTGAAACTATACGACATAAAACATATCTGAAGGAAACAGCGGGTGAGCTGAATGAGACGCAGATGCACTCTCTGCCAGCAGGTGGCGCTTATGAACAGCAATGAAACAGTGTTTACCGCTGTAAACAAAGCAGCGCTGCGCTTATGAACACTTCTTTAATATGCATCGTTCAGAGGCAAGATGAAAAGAAAATACCACGTAAACTTTTCTAAAGACAGTCAGTTCCCCTCAGAGATACATTCATATAAACTCCTGCTCCAACTGTATCGCGATTGGTTTGGCATCTCAACCGATTTGAATCGTCACACATTTTAATCGAT
>NW_015542358.1:75630-76800 GCF_001515605.1 Sinocyclocheilus anshuiensis | reverse complement strand
CACAAAACCAGTCATAAGTGTCAATTTTGTGAAATTGAGATTTATAGATCATCTGAAAGCTGAATAAATAAGCTTCCACTGATGTATGGTTTGTTAGGATAGAACAATATTAGAGATACAACTATTTGAAAATCTGGAATCTGAGGGTGCAAAAAAAATCAAAATATTAAGAAAATCGCCTTTAAAGTTGTCCAAATGAAGTTCTTATCAATGCATATTACTAATCAAAAATTAAGTTTTGATATATTTATGGTAAGAAATGTACAAAATATATTCATGGAACATGATCTTTACTTAATATCCTAATGATTTTTGGCATAAAAGAAAAATTGATAATTTTGACCCATACAATGTAATGTTGGCTATTGCTACAAATATTCCCCAGCGACTTAAGACTGGCTTTGTGCTCCAGGGACACATTTTTTAATCGATTTTCAAGCAGTTCGCGGTTCATCGTTACATCCCTGGTAATGCGTTACTTTACTAGTTACTTGAAAAAAGTAATCTGATTACGTAATTCGGCCAGCACTTCAGACGAGGGTGTTTATTCTGAGATCTGTGTGTCGCAGGAGAGATGCGTGCAGCAGAGAACACGTACTTCTGCCAGGCGGCGCGTCAGCTGTCCTGCGTCCCGTCGTCTCAGCTGTGTGTTCGGATCGCCAGCGGAGGAGACCCCACCTACGCCTTCAACATCCGCTTCACCGGGGAGGAGGTCCACGGCACCAGTCAGTGTCACGCACCAAACACTCACTCTCCCAACATAACCCTTCCTTCTGTGACGGACTGCATCGCATTATTCCCTGTGTCAATTTACTGTTATTTATATAGCATTATATAACATTTTGAGCCTTTCTATTTATGTTTTCAGTTTTAATTTTAGTCATTTTGTTATGTGATTTATTATTTATTTATTTCAGTTTTAGTCATTTTAGAACTTAAAATGATTTGATTTCTGTTTGATGATAGGGCAGCATTCATAGCTTTTTGTTTTTCATCTAAATGTAGTAAATTTTTTCCACAACCAGTGCTATTGTATTTGTTATTTGTATTGTAACTAAATTAAAAATAATTTTTGTTAATGGAAATGAAGCTGAAATAAAATATAAATATGTGACCCTGGAGCACAAAAGCAGTCTTAAGTGTCAATTTTTCGAAATTGAGATTTATAGA
>NW_015542358.1:66440-75532 GCF_001515605.1 Sinocyclocheilus anshuiensis | reverse complement strand
CCCTGCAGCACAAAAGCAGTCTTAAGTCGCTGGGGGATATTTGTAGCAACAGCCAACAATACATTGTATGGGTCAAAATTATAGATTTTTCTTCTATGCCAAAAATCATTAGGATATTAAGTAAAGATCATGTTCCATGAAGATATTTTGTAAATTTCCTACCGTAAATATATCAAAACTTCATTTTTGATTAGTAATATGCATTGCTAAGAACTTCATTTGAACAACTTTAAAGGTGATTTTCTCAATATTTAGATTTTTTTGCACCCTCAGATTCCAGATTTTCAAATAGTTGTATCTCAGCCAAATATTGTCTCGATCCTAACAAACCTTACATCAATGGAAAGCTTATTTATTCAGCTTTCAGATGATCTATAAATCTCAATTTCGAAAAATTGACACTTAAGACTGGTTTTGTGGTCCAGGGTCACATATTTATATTTTATTTCAGCTTCATTTCCATTAACAAAAATGATTTTTAATTTAGTTACAATACAAATAACAAATACAATAGCACTGGTTGTGGACAAAATTAACTACATTTTTTAGCAAGTTTTAGTAATTTTGGTTTAAAATGACAAAAATGTTTTTGTAAATTTTATTTTTTTAGGTTTTTTTTTATTAAATATTTCTATTTGGATTTATTTTTATTTTAGTTTTAGTCATTTTAGTACTTCGATATATTTTATTTCAGTTATTCAGTACATTAATTTCTAATTTTCATTTAAGTCATTTAATATTTATATTTTATTTTATTTCAGTCAGTTTTAATTAACAATATCAACACTATTCGACGAGTAGCTAATAGTAGCAGCACTACTAACTTAACTGTGTTCAACCTTTTTTATTGTATTTAGTATAAATCTTCCTTTTCAAGTTCGATGCGGTCACAGATTGTTAAAAATTAAGGAATTAATTTCATTGTTTTATTTGCTCGCAAAAAAAGTCCTTAAATTATAAATTAATGAATTTTATAGTTATATTTTCTATTTGTTTGTTGCTTATAGTGTACTAAGCAATGAAGCAACTGTACTTCCACCCTGTTCTGTATTATTTATGTAGTATTACAGTGTTTATTAATATTTTGAAATAACTTGCATTTTTATGTTGGTCAGTTTTAATCTGAAATTTAGTTTAAGTTTAGGTAAGTTTGTCATGTGCTTTTGACATTTGTATTATTTATTTTATACTTTTAATGGTTTTAGTTAATAATAAGAATAGCATGAATCCGGTTTACATGCTTCTTGCTTGTCGTGTGTTTTCTCAGGCGGCTCATTCAGGCATTTCTTGTGGCAAGTCTGTAAGGAGCTGCAGAGTTCGGCGCTCTCTCTTCTCCTTGTGTGTGCGTGTGTGAGTGTGCGTGTGTGTGTGAGAGTGTGTGTGTGTGTGAGAGAGAGTGTGTGTGTGTGTGTGTGTGCGGGCATGTGTGTGCGCGAGAGTGTGAGTGTGAGTGCGTGCGTGATCATAAAACACTCTAAAGTTCAATTGCATTTAACGTAAATTTAACTATAATACATGTCATATAATTGCAATTGACATGCAATTAAGTGTCAGAAAGCATTACGATCGGTTCATACTTAAATATATAATTTCCCTAATAAGTACAGTTTTTAAAAGGATGCTGGTGTACTTCTTTTGTTCTCGTATCGTCACAGTTGGCCGATGAGGCGGAGCTGGAAGCATTGTGTGCTGAAGTCTCGTCGCAGAGCCAATTGAGTGAGAGCCCGGATTCACCGAGCCGTCCCTGCTGCACATTCACTTACATCACCATGACCGGAGAGGAAGTAGAGCTGTGCCACGGAGGAAGTGACATCGCTGTCAGGTAGGAGCCATCGACTGACCTGTTTAAAGGGACGGTTCATCATTTACTCACCCTCAATCCTGCATGAGTTTCTTTCTTCTGTTGAACCTAAAAGAGGATATTTTAAGGCAGAGAGGCTATTTACATTAACTCCGCCTATCAACGTGTGATTGAGATTGAGTCAGTCTTACAAAAGCCTTTTGCCGACCTCTTTCTTCTCCCCTTTCAAATCTCATATGTGACCCTGGAGCACAAAACCAGTCTTAAGTGTCAATTCTTCGAAATTGAGATTTATAGATCATCTGAAAGCTGAATAAATAAGCTTTCAATTGATGTATGGTTTGTTAGGATCTGACAATATTTGGCTGAGATACAACTATTTGAAAATCTGGAATCTGAGGGTGCAAAAAAATCTAAATATTGAGAAAATCGCCTTTAAAGTTGTCCAAATGAAGTTCTTAGCAATGCATATTACTAATCAAAAATTAAGTTTTGATATATTTACGATAGGATATTTACAAAATATCTTCACGAAACATGATCTTTACTTAATATCCTAATGATTTTTGGCATAAAAGAAAAATCAATAATTTTGACCCATACAATGTATTGTTGGCTATTGCTACAAATATACCCCAGCAACTTAAGACTGCTTTTGTGCTCCAGGGTCACATATCACATCGGAAAGGCATTCATTTTCAATAAAAATATAGGAAATAATCAAAAAGTTGAAAATAAAGTATGGGGACGGCTTTATTGTCCCAATAAAGTGGCATCCATTTAATAATTTCAATTAAAATTATAATTTACACTCAGTATGTTATTATTGTATCCTGTTTTATAATGTACTATAATACTGAGGTGCAGATATGTGCCACTATTTGCAATAATTAGTATAAATAGCAGAAAATCCTGCTATTTTTACATGGTGTAAATAGTATCTGTCACTATTTGCACATAGTGTAAATAGCATATCGCTAAGAATTTTTTTTTTTTTTGTCATAATTTAAAGAATGTAACCAAACAGCTGACGGTAGCCATCGAATTCCATAGTATATCAAAAAATTTAAAATACTATGGAAGTCAGTGGCTACCATTTTTGGGTGAATTATCTTAAGCTTAAGTTTTACTTTATATTGGACTCAGCAATGGATGTGCTGTGCTTATTGCAGGGAGTCTTGAGCAAAGAAATGCTAAGTGCTTTTTAAATGTGTTGGGAAGTTAATATATAGATGGTCTCTAATGCATGTAGTCGTGTGCGTGTTTGTTCAGCTGGGAGAATAGAGATGTGTATGTGCGAGCGGTGCGAGATCTGCGCCGGCGGGAGCTGCAGAATGTGGAGTGTATGTCGGCCGTCCGCGCCGGCCTGGGCTCCATCATACCCCTGCAGCTCCTGACCTTACTGAGCCCCGCTGAGATGGAGCTGCGCACCTGCGGCCTGCCGGACATCGACCTGGAGTTCCTCAAGGTCAGACAGCGAACCGCTCAACTCGCTTTCCTCTTCTTTCATTTGCAGCATTGAAATTTTACCGCTTGCCTTCATCTTTGTTGACTTACACTGCCGGTCAAAAGTTTAGGATGTTAAAAAGAACAGCATTTATTCAAAATAGAAATCTTTTCTAACAATATAAATCTTTGCTATCAATTTAACACATCCTTGCTGAATAAAAGTTTTAATTTCTTTAAAAAAAAAGAAAGAAAGAATAAAAATTTACTGACCCCAAGCTTTTGAACGGTAGTGTATATTGTTGGAAAAGATTTCTATTTTAAATAAATGCTCTTCTTTTTAACTTTTTATTCATCAAAGAATCCTGAAAAAAGTATCACAGGTTCCAAAAAAATATGAAGCAGCAACAGTTTCAACACTGATAATAAATCAGCATATTAGAATGATTTCTGAAGATCATGTGACACTGAAGACTGGAGTAATGATGCTGAAAATTCAGCTTTGATCACAGAAATAAATTTGTTATTTTTCATCGTAATAATATTTCACAATATTAAATTTTTTCCTGTATTTTTGATCAAATAAATGCAGCCTTGATGAGTATAAGAAACATTAAAAATCGTTCTGATCCCAACCTTTTAAACGGTAGTGTACTTCTAGTCCCCTGTGAAAAAGAAGCGCACATAAAGGGATAGTTCGCACAAAAAGGAAATTTTCTGTTCATTTACTCACCCTCAGGCCATTTGAGACGTAGGTGACTTTTTGTCTTCAGTTGAACAGTAAGGAAGATTTTTAGCTGAAACCGTGATCCTTGGGGATTCTTAAAATGCAAGTCAGCAGTTACTGGCCCTTTGAGAGTCAAAAAAGCATATACAGGCAACACAAAATGAATACCCGTGGCTCCTGATGATATAATGCGGTCTTATGAAGCGAAACGATCGGTCTGTGCAAGAAACTGAACATTATTTGCAACATTATTACCTGAAATAATGAACAAACAGTTCAAAGTGTCCGTTTTGCAAACAAATCGTTTTTTTTAAACGGTTATTTTTAGTGAATTACAGTTGAAGTGGATCAGAAACGTTCATCAAAGTTGTCCTAAGACAAGAACGCATTTTGGTTTTAGAACAACTTTTGATGGAAGGTTTTGATTCAAATGTTGGCTATTATAGTTGAACCAGTTCAAAAAATTAAACTGAAGCGTCTGAAACAATTCACGGCTGGAACAGCACAGTTCTACAAGCTACTCAATCAAAACTCACTTTCAGTCACTCTGACTGGAAATGAGCCGAAATACTGGCGTATCTGATGCTATGATGAATGAATCATTCAGAGCTCCAGTTCCTCCAGCAGTCACTGAACTGAGCAAACAGTTCAACTCGGACCGAAGAGCCAATTTAATGTTTCTATGGTTTCTCAGGGTTTATGTGATTTAAAACTAGTTTATTCACTTTAAATGCTTTAGACATGTAAAACATCCATTTCACGTGATTATTGGATATTTAAATAATATAGTTGCGTATACGTTAAGTGATTCCGTACTGGTGAACTGTTATTTGAATCAGTTCGTTAAAACGAACTGTCCGAAAAACCAGTTCGCAGAAAAGAATCGTATTTCCCCGTTTGCCTGAGGCTCTGGTAATAATGTTGATTTTCTTGCACAGACCAGTTGTTTCGCTTCATAAGACCTCAATATATCGTCAGGAGCCACGGGTGTTAATTTTGTGTTTCTTTATGGGCTTTTTTGACTCTCAAAAGCACCAGTGGCCGTTGACTTGCATTTTATGAATTCCCCAAAGACCAATTCACCTAAAAAAAAAAAAAAAAGAAGAAAAGTCACCTACACCTTGGATGGCCTGAGGGCGAGTAAATTAACAGCAAATGTTCATTTTTGGGTAAACTCTCCCTTTAAGCCCTAACTAAGTGGGTTGCACTTAATGTATATTTAAATTATAATGCATTTTAATTTCATTTACATGCCACTGACTGTACATTATGCCACTTTTTACACGTTTGCTTACCAAACGTGCAAACAGGACCGTCCAACTAGTTAACTAACCGAACTCATTCTCCTGATCACGTCGATCCAGGCTCACACTATGTATCAGGTGGGACTGATGGAGACGGACCAGCACATTGAGTTCTTCTGGGCTGCGCTCGAGATGTTCACGCAGGAGGAGCTCAGCAAGTTCATCAAGTTCGCTTGCAACCAGGAGCGAATCCCCTTCACCTGCCCCTGTAAAGACGGCGGCCCCGACACTGCTCACGTGCCCCCCTACCCCATGAAGATCGCCCCGCCTGATGGGGCGGTGGGTGAGTGTCACACATTCATTGTTGACAAGATCGAGGTCAGAAATTAACAAATGAACAAAAATGCCCAACAAATTCTGCACTCTCATGCACTGTGCCAGCAGTGCAATTACAGTACAATGCAAGAAATGTATTTAGTGGTGTAGACGGCTTTAGTGATCATAACAGGATTTGGGGAACATTCTTTACTTGCTTTCTGTATATAATTTATTTCCAATTTGATAACCATGCTGCTAAGATAACCAAAAGGCAATAAACATATTCATAAACAGTGCTCAGCTTGTTTTATCTTTTGCCTATACGAATATGATGTGCTTTTTCCCCAGATACAGACTTTTTTTTTTTTATGCATTCTATTAATCAACATTAATAATCCTTATTACAATATCAAGGGCAATAATTGAAAATAATGATTGCATTGGTGTAGCCAAGCTTTATACGTACATATGGTTTCACTGCCGAAGAGCATTGGAGAAACTTTTGCACAAGAATTTTTGCGCTTTTTGCTCTTTAAGCGTTAAGAGGTTCACGTAAATAGGGATGTGCGATATTGACAAAAAATAATATCTATATTTTCTGGGATTTTATCGATAACGATAATTAGACGATATTTTGCCATGGACAGCTGAATCCTAAAGTTTTTGATATTCTTCATGTTCAGTGTGGTCAGTTCACACTGATAGAAATTAATCTTTTACAATACATTTGTACCTTTTAATGGGCATTTTTAGGTTTATAAAGCCATTTTTCTAAAAAGTGTGCTTTATCTTTTGACACAAATTCTTACATTTAATCATTGAATTAGAATAAGACATTTGGGCTGTTACCAAGCAAATGAAATCAGTATCAACAAAATTCATCTTTGCAATGCAGAGGAAACACAGAAGCTGCGTCTGAAGTAGCAATTAGATGTATTTACACACACTACTGTTTAGTGCAGAACATGAATGCTTAACCTGCAATTACAAATGCATAAATATGTAATTAAAATAAAAATATAAAAATGTTTTAATATATGAAACATAAAACGTTATTCGAAATTATCTAAATAATAATAATAAAATAATCCTAAGACAAGAACGCATTTTGGTTTTAGGTTTTAGGACAACTTTGATGGAAATTTAAATGTGAAATTAAAACCGCCAGTAGGTGGCAGCAAATCACGGTTAATAAGTGAGTCATTGCGACTGAACCGAATCATTTAAACGAGTGATTCATTCAGGAACGAAACACCGTCAAGTTGCTCAGAGATGCTAAACAGTGCTGTGGCTGTGTTTGGAATTATTTTTGTTGTCGAAATAGCGCAAAAACAGCCAGTTATGGCGTCTAAAACATAAGTCTCTTAATTAACTTCTTGTTTTTTTTAACTGTTGTAAAAAATCAATATTACATTTGTAGTCATGGTCATTTTTGGAGAGAAAAATGGCACTCTTTGTGTGATATTGATTAACTATATGAAATGATATAAATATATACATTTTCTGTCCCCATGTCTTGAATTTTGTGATCTCTCTAAATGTATTTTATTGGACTGAATCATGCAGTGAAAGTACGCACGCGCACTAGTCTAAACTTCACATAATGCACTGCACTCTGCAGATGTGTTTTGAATGCTTTTTGCAAAATACTCGATAATGTCAAATCGCACATCGTTAAACAACAATTACGATATTATCGCAGATGATATATATCGCACACCCCTACACTTAAAACAAACCATTGTTTGCTGTTACATAAAAAAAAATCATGCACCGAAACGTTGTTGTTGGTTGACTATTCGTATAACAAAATTGTCAAGCATTGTAAAAAGTATCAGTTTGATTTCATAAATTAAAAACCGCTTCGTATGGAAGCTTTTTTCCACCATGGAAATAAAAAAAATAATTGAACAATAGAATTATGAACAGAATTCAAAAGGGTAATTGTGACTTGTTATCTCTGAAAGAAATATCAGAATTGTAAGATAAAAAAAAAATTCAGAATTGTGAGATAAAAAGTCGCAATTACGCATAAAAAAGCAATTTATGGAAATAAGCTTCCATAGCTGTAAACTGACAATAGAAAAACTGTTCTAAAACATCTTTTCTTAAAACGCTATTGGTCTTGAGTATTTAAATAAAGTGGTTTCATTGGTTTTGAATTGTTGTGAAGCTATTAACTCTGTGTTTCCATCTGTTTCAGGTTCCCCAGATCTGCGTTACATTCGCGTGGAGACCTGCATGTTCATGGTCAAGCTGCCGCAGTACTCTTCCCTCGACGTGATGCTGGAGAAGCTGCGCTATGCTATCCACTATCGCGAGGATCCTCTCAGCGGTTAAACCTGATTCCTCAGATCCCCGTCGACCACACGACCTTAAGTGATTACTTCAGTTCTCGCTTCTTCTTCAAGAATAGTCATGAAGGAACTTGATCAGCCCAGACCAGCTTGCCTTTACGGAGACTAGCGTTAGCGTGCGTTTGACGGCGAGTTTGACAGCAGCTCGCGGTGGTGAAGAGTACGCCACAATTTTATAAAATGACCTACATGTGCTGTTCTTCAACAAATGTGAAGGAAATGGCACTGTAACTGCTTTTCTCCCTTTTTAAACATTTAATCTCTCTCTATCGCTCTCCCTCTTATTTAATCAGTCTTTCATCATTGCATTCCCAGTGTGCCTCAGCACCTTCTCTCCATTAGTGACAGTGATTGTTGACGCACATTCAGCTACAGAGATGCCGAATTTAGCTTTGCACAGGACTTAAACGTTCCGCTCAAAGTTATACTTGCATCTTTCAGTATACATTTGGGGTGAATCTCACGAAACCGGTCAAGAACATGTCCAAAAAATAAACCCTTTTTGTACCATTTTTTGTACCTTTTTTTTTTTTTGCATATTTCCCCAATTCTCATTACCTTAATGCACCTCAGTTTTTGTTGCTTTTTTTGGCGTTTTCCCTCAATTCTCATTACCTTAATGCACTTCATGTTTTTTTTTTTTTTTGGGGCATTTTCCCTCAATTATCATTACCCTAATTTTTCCCCCAATTCTCATTACCCTAATGCACCTCGGTTTTTGTTGCTTTTTTTGGCGTTTTCCTTCAATTCTCATTACCTTAATGCACCTCAGGGTTTTTTTTGGCGTTTTCCATCAATTCTCATTACGCCAATGCACCTCAGTTTTTTTTTTTTTTGCGTTTTCCCCCAATTCTCATTACCCTAATGCACCTCGGTTTTTGTTGCTTTTTTTGGCGTTTTCCTTCGATTCTCATTACCTTAATGCACCTCAGGGTTTTTTTTGTTTTTTTGGGCGTTTTCCATCAATTCTCATTACCCTAATGCACCTCAGTTTTTTTGTTTTTTTTGCGTTTTCCATCAATTCTCATTACCTTAATGCACCTCAGGGTTTTTATAGTTTTTTTGCGTTTTCCCTCAATTCTCATTACCTTAATGCACCTCAGGGTTTTTTTTGCTTTTTTGCGTTTTCCATCAGTTCTCATTACCCTAATGCACCTCAGTTTTTTTTTGTTTTTTTTTTGCGTTTTTCCCCCATTCTC
>NW_015542358.1:63202-64587 GCF_001515605.1 Sinocyclocheilus anshuiensis | reverse complement strand
GGGGGGGGGGGGGGGGGGGGGGGTTGTTGTTGTTTTTTTGCGTTTTCCCCCAATCCTCATTACCCTAATGTACCTCGGGGTTTTTTTTTGTTTGTTTTTTTTTTGTGCGTTTTCCCTCAGTTGTCATTACCCTAATTCACTTGATATTTTTTTTGCATTTCTTGCCAATTGTCACTACCCTAATGCACCTCAATGTTTTGTGCATTTCCCCTCAATTACTGTAATGCACCCTTTTTTTTCTTCCTCAATTCTCATTACCCTAATACACCTGATATTTTTTTCTTTGCGTTTCTTGCCAATTGTCATTACCCTAATACACCTCTTTTTGTGGCATTTTTCTTAAATTCTCATACTATACATTAGAATAATGCACCTGATAAATTTTTTCCCCCTATTTCTCCTTACCGTAATACACGTGATATGTTTTTTTATTTTGTTTGTGGTGCTGTTGTTTTGATCTAAATTGACCAGGCAATACACCTGACATCTGTTGTGTAATAAATTATCATCATGAATGTAATGCCAGAAAATCTCAATGGTCTTAAATTATAGTATGTTCTTGACAGGGTTTGCGAGGTTTACCCGTTTAGAGGCTTGAAAGGCTTTACGCTCTCAATGATTCAAACACTTCAAGGAGCTGTTGAAGCTACAGGCTCTGTCCGGGAACTACAAGTACGCATGTGATCGAGCATATAATTTGAACTATAAATGGCAAGACTGCTTTACGACACAAATATCTGCCTATATTATTAAAGGTGCATATGCTGTTCAGGTCTGTAACGGTACAGAAACAAGCTACAGTAATATAAAGAGCGCTGAACTGTATCCATTTCATTTCTGAGTGGTCTCCGATGCGGAAAACGTTTGCTGCAGACTGAATGCAAGATCCTCCCTGCCATGCTCTCTTCAGTTTGGAGCGGTGCTAAGTTTATGGTCTTGGTTGCCAAAATAACATTCATCCTTGAATACTTTTAGGTTACCTAATGGCACTGCTGCAGTCAATTTCATTGCTTATGAGGGATGATTTTGCACCCAAAACTCTAGTGCATGAAAATCTCCTTTGGATTTACAAATCGCTTTAGTTTTTTTTTTTGGAAGGTCCATATTTTACCCCCTCCCTCCCAAAGAGAAAAAGCTATTTTCATTTTGAGTTGATTTTTAAATCACCTTTTCTGTGTCTATAAAGATAATACTGTTTTGCAATTGAAATATAAATCGGATGCTCTTTATAGGATTTCCTGATCTTTCGGATGTAACTTTTCTGGTGAACCATTTAACTGCGCTGCGAGTTCTGTAATGTACAGCCATCATTACAAACACGCTTGATGCTACCATAGATGTACTTCTTTGAAAAGATCAGCATTTCAGCACTATAATAGGGTTTT
>NW_015542358.1:50627-63092 GCF_001515605.1 Sinocyclocheilus anshuiensis | reverse complement strand
GAGTGAGTGAGTGAGTGAGTGAGTGAGTGTGTGTGTGTGTGTGTGTGTGTGTGTGGGTGTGTGGGTGTGTGTGTGAGTGTGAGAGTGTCAAATAATAGTAATAACTATAATAATAATTTCAAATACCACTATAATTTGCTTTCTAAACGTATATGTGACCCTGGAGCACAAAACCAGTCATAAGGGTCAATTTTTCGAAATTGAGATTTATACATCATCCGAAAGCTGAATAAATAAGCTTTCCATTGATGTTGTATGGTTTGTTAGGATTGAGACAATATTTGGCTGAGATGCAACTATTTGAAAATCTGGAATCTGAGGGTGCAAAAAAATCCAAATATTGAGAAAATCACCTTTAAAGTTGTCCAAATGAAGTTCTTAGCAATACATATTACAAATCAAAAATTAAGTGTTGATATATTTACGGTAGGAAATTTATAAAATATCTTCATGGAACATGATCTTTACTTAATATCCTAATGATTTTTGGCTTAAAGGAAAAATGTATAATTTTGACCCATACAATGTATTGTTGGCTATTGCTACAAATATACCCCAGAGACTTAAGACTGCTTTTGTGCTCCAGGGTCTCTCATGCATCACTGTATATATCTCTGAATAGTCCCCGTCTCGTGTTGCAGGTGGTTTTGGCTTCCAGAGCTCCAGCAGCATCATTTATCCTGCCAGGTAAACATCATCTTGTAGTGTGCATGTGTGTTCTGCTCTCTTTTGAGATCCCTTAAACTATAACATAAGTCTTTTCAGCTGTTAGTCTGCTGGTGAAATGCAGGCCACCTGAGATACACTAGAAAATGATGGATAAAATGTACCAACAGCACCCACTGCTGATGCTGCTGATAAATTTATTTATTTGTGATTGGACCAAAATGTGTATATATATGCTTTTATGGAAGTGTGTTTCTGTATTTTGTTAACAGTAGCTCTCTTTTTCCAGCCTTGGTCTGTATACCTCAAAGAATATTTTCATTTTTCAGACTTGTTGAGGACATGTAATAGTTGCCATGTTCTTATATATCGTGATAAGTCATGCTGTGTATTTATTATGCATACCTAGTTTAATGTGCTGTTACAGTAATGTTCCACAGACGTCACTCTCCAGACCGCCGTGGCCTGAACTACCTGCATTTGATCCTGAAGAAGAGGAAAGACGGCATCAAGGCAAGTGTTTGGCTGATCTGAGCTCAGCTGTGAACGCTAAAAATGTGTGAAAATTGAGCTAAATGATTGCTTTGCTCTCAACTGATGTACTTGACATCTGGTTGCTAACTTTCTCAAAAAGCATTTATATTCAGACGAGCATTGATGATTTTGACATGCCATAAATATAGTGAAATTGGCTCCTAGTTGAATAACTGAAGTGAAAACCAATTAACGCTACCACGTTTATATAAAAGCATGCCTTAAATTCTGAAATTGCATTACAAAAGTCTTAAATATTGTTAAAAATCTTAATTATGGAATTTGGGGACAGAACAGTTTGAGACACTTGTAAACTAAAGCTTTTGCAAAATTATGTTTATATATATCCATCTTCTTTATATATATATATTTATTATATATATGTATATTTATATTAGTGCTGGGCAACGATTAATCGCATCCAAAATAAAAGTTTTTGTTTACATTATATATATGTGTGTACTGTGTATATTTATTATGCATATATAAATATACACACATGCATGTATATATTTAAGTAAAAATATGTTGTTTATATATTAAATATATTGATATATAATATAAATTGTGAATATAAATATATACATGTAAATATTTTCAAAATATATACATGCATGTGTGTGTATTTATATATTCATTATACACACATATATAATGTAAACAAAAACTTTTATTTTGAATGCAACTAATCGCGATTAATCGTTTGACCGCACTAATTTTTTCATTTTAGCATTTGAAGGTCTTGCATTTTATTCCGTCATTCTGTAAATACCCTGAAAGCAGAATGAGAGTTTTGCTGATTTTGAGTCGGATGTTCTTGTTTTAATGACGTCTCTCACAGCGGTCGTGCAGAAGGTGAACGGGCTGATTGAGAAGGGAGAGTGCGGACGCTTGTTTGCTGTGGTTCATTTCGCCAGCCGTCAGTGGAAAGTGACCGATGAAGACCTGATCCTCATTGAAAACCACATTGATGCGGCTTGTGGCGACAGGATAAGAATGGAGAAGGTTTTCTCATCCACTCAAACACTGCATTCAGATTCACACAGACTGCAGATGCAAAGACTCGGGGATGGGATTTCCGTGTTTTCTGACCTCAGTGGGATGATCCATGTAAATGTTTTTGGGTCGTCGTCGTTATCCAAATGGCCAGCTGGGTCCTTAAAAAATTTTAAGGCCATTCCACGATTTAAAGGCACGATATGTAAGATTTTTAGGGCTTCAATGAATCCTTGATTCTATTTGAGTATTCGATTTTTAAAAATCCTCGTTTGCATTTTGGCCGTGTCGAGGAATTTGCAAAATACCGGAAGTGGTGCGTTCCACAAATGTGACCCTGGAGCACAAAACCAGTCATAAGTGTCAATTTTTCTAAATAAATCAGCTTTCCATTGATGTATGGTTTGTTAGGATAGGACAATATTTGGCTGAGATACAACTATTTGAAAATCTGGAATCTGAGGGAGCAAAAAAATCTAAATATTGAGAAAATCGTCTTTAAAGTTGTCCAAATGAAGTTCTTAGCAATGCATATTACTAATCAAAAATTCAGTTTTGATATATTTACGGTAGGAAATTTACAAAATATCTTCATGGAACATGATCTTTACTTAATATCCTAATGATTTTTGGCATAAAAGAAAAATTGATAATTGTGACCCATACAATGTATTGTTGGCTATTGCTACAAATATACCCCAGCGACTTAAGACTGCTTTTGTGCTCCAGGGTCACATATTAAACCCATTTCAAAATCATATTAAAGCATCATGCTATTAAGAATTCACAAACGCTACGATTTAATTAAATAAATATATGCAGGTTTAATATATGCGCTTTAATTATTTACATGCGTGTAGGTTCACAGTAAATGCTGCTCCACACAAACTCTTATCATTTACATCTGCGGAGCGTATCAAGCTCCATCCCTGCATGTTGTTGTGAGTTTGGGTTTATTATAACGTTCATTTAATCAGATTTGTAAGGTAAATCATTTATATCTGTGCAATCCCAGGAGAATACATCGATACCTGTTTTTTAATATGCTAACTGTTAATCGCGATTTCAGAATAAAAGCTCAAACCCCCTCTCTGAGTTCACACGTTTTGATGTCCACATATTGAAGAAATTACAGTGGCTGTGGCTTTTCTATCATAAAGAAATAACCAAATATTGAAGATTAAGTGGACATTTGAATGAAATATTAAATTATGCAGTAAAGTGTAAAGCAATCGTCAGGCCGTTGGCGCCCTCTGCTGGCATTTGTTATAATGCGTAATGTACATTAGCTCTTGTTTATAATTAGTGCAGTCAAACGATTAATCGTTATTAGTTGCATCCTAAATGAAAGTTTTTGTTTACATATTATGTGTGTGTGTACTGTGTATATTTATTATGTATATTTAAATACACACACATGCATGTATATATCTAAGAACATTTTTATTTGTATATTAAATATATATATAATATATATATATATATAAATACGTGTAAATACATGTGTGTATTTAATATATACGTGTATGTGTGTATTTACATATATATAATAAATATACACAGTACACACATATATTACATTTAAAAAAAAACTTATTTTGAATGCGATTAATCGTTTGACAGCACTATTTATAATACATTATGTATTTTAACAGTTTTGCTCAATAAAAACAGCTTTTGATACTTTATTTGAACTAATTATTATTGCCTATGTATTTTAAGTCATTTTGTTTTTGAGGTCACATGCCTGGAGATTATTCCAGTTACATATCATTCATTATTTGGCTGATACTGAGAAATAATTCAACAAATATAACTGTGTGTAATTCAAGACGTTACGGTAAATGCAAAAAAGATGGCGTTTTACAAGCTACGCAACAAGTGCACGTTCTCCGTGGCATTATTCCTGAACTGAGTAGATGCACGTTTTGTTTCCTAAATTTTGTTAGTTTTGTTGCCTTCTATTTGCATGCAACACAAGATACATATTTGTATAGTAATCGAAGTTTTCATGCTAGCGCTTCTTTGCAGGTGCTGTTAGTTGGAGGAAATGATTTCACTCTTGTTGGAAAACCACTTCTCAGGTAAGATGCAAATTTAATTCTAGTTTCATTAGTTTAAAACTAATATGAGGTTTATACAGTCATAATTTAATCAAAATTGACACACCATGGATGCAAGATTAACACGTAATTGTTTTGACCTCAGTTTGTTAAGAAAAAAATTATATATAATAATTAGCAGTTTGCCATGGCACAATGTTGTATATTCTGTCATTTTATTTTCCTAATAAATAATCTTTGCTTTATTTTATGCACAAGTCTGACGATCACATACTTGCATTTAAATACCCAGAGTGCATTACTTAGTGGAAAATAAGACATTCGTGAGTTTAAGTGTTTAAATGCTCCGCATTCCCGTGCAAAACAAACCTAAAATGTGTGCAGAAATGCACTTATAATAGACAATACAAAATTGTATTCTTGCTAGAAAACGAGTTTTACTGTAGGTAAACTTTTTTTGTTTTTTGTTTTTGTTTACTGTTTGCTCCCATCTGGTTTGAGTTTGTGCACATTTATTAATCTATTATGCATGGGCTGATGTTATGATGGATTGTGGATTTATATAGATGTGGTAGAATGGACACAAAAGTTCGGTGCATCTACATTTAAAACAAATATATATATATTTTTGGGGGGTTCATGAAAAGTCACTGTTATGCATTGATAGGTTTTAGTTGAATATCTGATGACACTTTATCTTTCAGTCAGTTATTCAGTTGTTCTCTGTGGTAATTGACTCAGATTCTGTTAGTAGAGCTTATGTTATGTTATTATATTCCTGTAATGCTCAGCCGTGATTTAGTACAAGTTCACGCTACGGTGATTGAGAAGACCGAATCCTGGCCTATGGTTCACATGAGATTCTGGAAGAGACATCGATTCCAAAGAAAGAGAAGTATGAGGAACAATAAATCCAAAATAGATGTTTAGTCTTTCATGGTTTGAATTTTTCATCAATGCATTAATTCAACTTTTTTCCCTCCACAGTCATTATTCAGCCGCAGACTGTATTACGGATCAACACCATTGACGTCTCACCAAAACTGCTTTGACCAGCTGACAGCGTGGTGCATTTGCCAGTAGAAATGTGCCATAATCAAGTTTCATGTTTGAGACCATGTAAATAAATAAAGTTTCCAGATATGTCTATCATTTTTGTCTTGAGCAGTGAGTTGCTGCGTATTATTGTGTATAACGATCAAGTTTCATGTTTGAGACCATGTAAATAAATAAAGTTTCCAGATATGTGTCTATCATTTTTGTCTTGAGCAGTGAGTTGCTGCGTATTATTGTGTATAACGTCTGTTGTGTCACAGTAAATGTGTTTGTCTCATACAGATGGAACGAATCCTTGAGTCTGTTGAGCTATTAAGAACATGATCGATGAAGTTTTGTGAAGCAGTGAACAGATAATTCAATAGACCTTCATCAGGCTAGATGCCATTTGAATGCGTATAAATTGAGTTTGTGAGGAGCAGCTGTGAATTCTGCTTATTTTATCAGATAATGTCTAACTGGGTAACACAGATGAGGTTTTGGCACGTAAACTGCGACTCTATCTGGATGTTGTCGACTTATTAAAAAGACAAGTGTACATGCATTGAGCAAAACTGGCGTTTTGAGCGGATCTTCTGCGTGGTGACTAATTGAAACGCCTCTGATTGGCCGTCACGTTCATGTGCTCAACTCTGATTGGCTAAAAGGCTTAGCAACAGCAGGTAAAAAGAAACTTTCATTGAAACGCCTCTGATTGTCCGTCACGTTCATGTGCTCAACTCTGATTGGCTAAAAGGCTTAGCAACAGCAGGTAAAAAGAAACTTTCATTGAAACGCCTCTGATTGTCCGTCACGTTCATGTGCTCAACTCTGATTGGCTAAAAGGCTTAGCAACAGCAGGTAAAAAGAAACTTTCATTGAAACGCCTCTGATTGTCCGTCACGTTCATGTGCTCAACTCTGATTGGCTAAAAGGCTTAGCAACAGCAGGTAAAAAGAAACTTTCATTGAAACGCCTCTGATTGTCCGTCACGTTCATGTGCTCAACTCTGATTGGCTAAAAGGCTTAGCAACAGCAGGTAAAAAGAAACTTGACTTGGTGCAAGTATATTTAAATGCAGTGTAATAATTGACTTTATAATCGCGGCATTTATAATTATTTTTAACGTAAATGCGTCGTTTAACTTGAACGTGCAGGACTTCCGGTATCATTTGCTTCCAGGTTGTACAAAAACAGCCCCTTATTCTGCTTAATTGCAAAGTGGTATTATCATATTATTTTAATGTAAATTTTAATCATAAACACTGGTTTGTAGGGCTTTGTTATTCTTCTAATTTAGGCTAATGAACGGAAGTCTCGCACATTCACAGAAAATGGCTTACCTGCCCGTTGCAGTATAAAGGTGATTAATTGTAAATAGTAATATTTTTCCATTTAATTATACGCAAACCTGTTTTAAATATTAAAGGATCTGGTCTGTTATCTGTATAGAAAAGCTTTGAAAAAACATTGTAAAATTCAAAGAATGAGTGATAGGGTCTAATGAATTAAATGTTGCTCGACCAAGATTAAAAAATAATTTAATTTAATTTAATATCGTGCTGTGAAGTGAAACAACAACAAACCCCAGGTCGCTGGCACCCTCTGCGTAAAGAAACCTTTCCAAGTATTGATTTAAATTTTACATATTGTTATTTATAATGATTCATAAGCCTTTCACAGAAATGCGCAATATTAACATCTGGAAAACAAATGTAGAACATGTATTATCTCCATTAAATATATTAAGTTTGTAGTATATTGGTATCTAAATGAAACAAGTGATCTACAAATGTGCCTTGATGAACAGGTCTTTAATGAGCACATCATTTGCACATCATTTGTTCGCACTGATGTAAGGTCTTGCTTTCACAAGAAATGCCTCAGGAGTTTATTAAAACCAAGCCAAAAATAATGCAGCTCTTCCAAACTCATTTACCTTCGAGCTTTAACAGGAGCCTGTGGCACTAGTATTTATTATTATTATTATGTAGTTTAACCATTTCCATTGCACTTATAAGAGGGAATGTCGTGATCCAAAAGGAATACTGAAAGTCCTAAAACATTTTCTGATCAGCTGTTAATGACTTCTATTAATATGATAAAATTGCCCTGTAACTCCTTTGTAGCTATGTATAGATCTGTCTTTCATTTGGTGACTAACTGCGTAACAAAGAAGTCCTATTTTACCGTTTCAAATGAATAATACTTATGAATTTCCCTTTGCAGGCTTGTCTTAGGAATGAATGATGCTGGTATACCTGTAAAACACAACAGACATCAAGACATCGCAAGCAGCTGAAATGGCAGATTTGTTCGTCTCGTTAAACTGGTCACCGTTTATGTTTTACTAATATTTTATGAGAATGCATGGTTTTGTGCTATGAAAAAATATCCTCTATGAAGCCTGAAGTGCAGCGCAGCAGCAAGAGCAGAGAAACGGATGAAAGCCTCATCCAAAGCATCCAAAATCATCAATATCTGGAAAATAATTTCAGCCTTTTTTACTGTACAATTTTTCATTTGGTTCTTCTTTTGTGCGTCAGTCTACACACAACCAGGTCATATGCCTCACATTACAAGCCTCAGTCAGTCACTCTTCATCTCGTTTGGTCCTTTTTGTCAGATATATTAGTCTTTGATTATATACATATTATTATTTCCCATATACTCATGTAGCATAGTCGTAATATACACTGCTGTGTTGTAGTCCGAGATTATTCCAGGTAGATGTCTTCTGTTGGACACGAGACCTCCACAAACTCTTTATAGTACAACTGGAAAGCTTTCCTGTTAAGGAAGACAGAGAATATACTAATAAACACTTTCTGAACCAGTAAAAAGTTTTAGAATGAAAAATTGAGTGCAATATATTACAGATGCATTATATTGTAGCACATGAGTAAAGTTTATAAACAAACATTGATGTTGGCTTGACAAAGCCTTGTTTGAAACTTTAAAAAGCTTACAGTTTGAAGATTTCACTCAATAACAAGTCAATAAAATGCTATTAAAATGTTGTCTTAAACATTGATAAAATGTTTAAGCAAGTGGCTAACAAGTTTTAGCATGTTGCTAACATAAATTAACATGGTGCTGCCATGTTTTAACACTTCGCTACTGTGTTTTAACACATTGATAGTATGTTTTAACATGTTGCTAGCATGGTTTAACGTGTTGTTAGCAAGATGTAACACATTGTTAGCACGTTGCTAGCATGGTTTGACATGTTTCTAACATGTTGCTAGCATGATTTTCCATGTTGCTAGCATGTTTTAACACATTGCTAACATGTTGCTAGCATGAGTTAACATGTTGTTAGCAAGATTTAACAGTGCTGGTATGTTTTAACATGTTGCTAGCATAACACAACAGCTTGCTAGCATGGTTTAGCATTTTGCTAGCATGTTTTAACACATTGATAGCATAGTTTACGTGTTGCTAACATGTTTTAGCACATTGCTAACATGTTGCTAGCATGAGTTAACATGTTAGCAAGATTTAACAGTGCTAGTATGTTTTAACATGTTGCTAGCATAATACAGCAGCTTGCTAGCATGATTTAACAAGTTGCTAGCATGTTGCTCGCATGATTTTGACGTTTAAACACGTGTCTAGCATGTTTTAACATGTTACTAGCATAGTTTAGCATTTTGTTGAGTTCAGCACGTTGCTAGCGTGATTTAACACATTGCTAGCATGCTTCAACATGTTGCTAGCATTATCAAACATGTTTCTAACATTTTAACATGCTGCTTGCATGATTAGCATGTGTCTAGCATTGGTTTAGAACGTTGATGGCATGATTTAACACATTTCTAGCATGATTTAACACATTGCTAGCATGTCTTAGCACACTGCTAGCATGATTTAACATGTTGCGAGCATTTTTTAGCACGTTGCTAACATAAATTAACATGGTGCTGCCATGTTTTAACACTTCGCTACTGTGTTTTAACAGTATGTTTTAACATGTTGCTAGCAACAAGAGGACACAGGGAAGTCTAGATGCTCGTCTGGACAAAACTCACCATGGAAACATGCTGAGAGATAGACACAGTGATGCACATGGTGTTAAACTGTTGTTTAAGAGTTTGAAATAACTTTGAAAAGCTTGAAGTTGAAAATTGTATTGGAAGTCAATTAAATTTTAATAACATGTTCAAACAAGTTCCTAACATGATTTAATATGCTGCTAACACGTTTTAGCATGTTGCAAGCATGATTCAGCATGTGGCTAGCTTGATTTAGTATGTTGGTAACATGAATTGGCATATTTTAACACTAGAATGTTTTAATGCTTTGCTAGCACATTTTAAACAAATTTGCAAGTATATTTTTTTTCACGTTGCTAACATGATATAGCATATTGCTAACATGATTTTAACGTTGCTATCATGATTTAGCACATTGTTAACATGTTTTAACACGTTGCTAACATGATATAACATGTTTTAGCGTGATTTAGCATGAAGCTAAACAACATTTTTACCATGTTTGCTAGCATCAAACTTTGCTAGCATTTTTAAACAAATTTGCTAGCATGTTTTAACACAGTGATAGCATGATTTAGCACATTGATAGCGTTATATATCATATTGCTAACATGTTTTAGCATATTGCTTACACGATTTAACACATTTTAGCATGTTTCAACATTGTTAACATGTAGCATGACATGATTTAACATGTTTAACCTGTTGCTAGCATGATTTAGCACATTGCTAACATGTTTTAACACTTTGCTAGCATATTTTAAAGAAATAAGCTAGCATGTTTTTCACATGTTGCTAACATGTTTTAACACATTGCTAGCATGTTTTAACACATTGATAGCACGATTTAACATGTTGCTAACATGATATAGCATTGTTAACATGTTTTAACAAATTGCAAACATGATTCAACACATTTTAGCATGTTTTAACAGTGTTAACGTAGCATGACATGATTTAACATGTTTAACAGGTTGCTAGCATTAATTGGCACATTGCTAACATGTTTTAACATATTGCTAACATGATTTAACATTTTTAGCATGTTTTAACATTGTTAACATGTAGCATGACATGATTTAACATGTTTAACCTGTTGCTAGCATGATTTAGCACATTGCTAACATGTTTTAACACTTTGCTAGCATATTTTAAAGAAATAAGCTAGCATGTTTTTCACATGTTGCTAACATGTTTTAACATGTTGCTAGCATGTTTTAACACATTGATAGCATAGTTTACATGTTGCTAACATGTTTTAACACATTGCTAACATGTTGCTAGCATGAGTTAACATGTTAGCAAGATTTAACAGTGCTAGTATGTTTTAACATGTTGCTAGCATAATACAGCAGCTTGCTAGCATGATTTAACAAGTTGCTAGCATGTTGCTCGCATGATTTTGACGTTTAAACACGTGTCTAGCATTTTTTAACATGTTACTAGCATAGTTTAGCATTTTGTTGAGTTCAGCACGTTGCTAGCGTGATTTAACACATTGCTAGCATGCTTCAACATGTTGCTAGCATTATCAAACATGTTTCTAACATATTTTAACATGCTGCTTGCATGATTAGCATGTGTCTAGCATTGGTTTAGAACATTGATGGCATGATTTAACACATTTCTAGCATGATTTAACACATTGCTAGCATGTCTTAGCACACTGCTAGCATGATTTAACATGTTGCGAGCATTTTTTAGCACGTTGCTAACATAAATTAACATGGTGCTGCCATGTTTTAACACTTCGCTACTGTGTTTTAACAGTATGTTTTAACATGTTGCTAGCATGGTTTAGCATGTTGTTAGCAAGATTTAACATATTTTTAACATGTTGCTAGCATGTTTTAACACATTGATAGCATAGTTTACATGTTGCTAACATGTTTTAACACATTGCTAACATGTTGCTAGCATGAGTTAACATGTTGTTAGCAAGATTTAACACAGTGCTAGCATAATACAGCAGCTTGCTAGCATGATTTAACAAGTTGCTAGCATGTTTTAGCATGTTGCTCGCATGATTTTGACATGTTTAAACACGTGTCATTTTTATAAAAATTAGTAATCGAACTATGGCCTAATCCTGGTTTAGGCTAAGCCCTGTCTATGAAACCGGGCCTATATGTGTTATTGTACGAAAGTTTTGATGCCCCTCAGTGAAAGTCTATGGGATTTATTAGTAGTTTTGATCATCCATTTAACGAAAAACACGAGTCCGGTCAATTAGAAATGATATAGCAGCCCGAGTCAGACCAGTCTGGATGTCTGAGCCGAGGTTGGTGGTCGTAGCTTGAAAACTCCAGGAGGAGATGCAGACTAAATATAGTCTCAGAAGGAAAAGCTTAAACAGTAGATCAGTAAACTCAAGCTTCGTCAAGCCAAGATAAAGCCAGACTGACCTCACAGACTCTGCAAGCGGTTTGGTGGAGTTCTCAGACACAAAGACGTGACAGGCGAACCTCTCATCCGCTGGATGTTTGGTAATAAAGCCAAAATACCTGTGGAGATACCAGACGTTACATAAAACCCACAGAACTAACGCATTAACTACTGTTTAAAAGTTTGGGCTCGCTGTGATTTTTTTATGTTTTTGAAAGAAGTCTCTATGGTCACAGAGGCTGCATTTTTTTTTTATTAATTTTGCCTGTGTTATTGCCAACTGCATACATTTTGGCACAGGTGTGTATTTTTATTGGAATTTTACTATTTCAATTCCATTTCCTTTAATAAATCTGTTTTGCAGTAGGTACAACAAATTGTTCCTCTCAGGACCTTAAAGGGATAGTTCATCCAAAAATGAAAATGTGATTTTTATCTGCTTACCCCCAGGGCATCCAAGATGTAGGTGACTTTGTTTCTTCAGTAGAACACATTTGATGATTTTTAAGTCCAACCGTTGCAGTCTATCAGTCGTATAATGCATGGCAATGGTAACAAAGTCTATGAGTGTAAAAAAAACATGCACAGACAAATCCAAATTAAACCCTGCGGCTCATGACGACACACTGATGTCCTAAGACACGAAACGATCGGTTTGTGCCAGAAACCGAACAGTATTTATATCATTTTTTACCTCTAATACACCACTATGTCCAACTGTCTTTGGGTGTGCGCACGGTATCCGATGCGTGAGGTGTGTACGCGCTCTGGCGTAGTTTACGCAAGCGCCG
>NW_015542358.1:37651-50106 GCF_001515605.1 Sinocyclocheilus anshuiensis | reverse complement strand
TCTACTGCAAATCACAAATCCAACCACTGTGTGCACCAGCAGAGTTTTGCTGGCATCTAATGGGGAAAATTTGGTACTGCGCCCAAACAAAATCTTACTGAAAGCTCATTTTTTGAGATATCAACCTCAAATTTGGAATACAACTTGTTTAGATTTATGGCTTTGATTTTCTAGCAGGTATAGAGTTCAACATGTTTCATAAAATATATATTTTATATAAAACATCGTTCATAAATCATTTTCATAAACCTAAACATCTAGAACTGTTTTTTTTTGGTTTCACTTTTTAAACTTTTTTTACTTCAGCAATAATCTGCCATGGGTCTTCTTTCAAATGAGACCAAACTTAGCTCTGTGCTCCCAAGCTTCAAATTTTTATGACAGTTTTTTGACATGGACATTTTTGTCCACTATGGACCTATGTGTAACTTTTTTTAATTGATGCACAAGGGTTAAAAAAAATAGTGAAAACAGTAAAGTTGTGCAATATTATTACAATTTGAAATAGCTGTTTTCTATGTGAATATCTGTTCAAGTGTCATTTATTTCTGTGATCAAAGCTGAATTTTCAGCAGTCTTCAGTGTCACATGATCTTCAGAAATCATTCTGATATTTGCTGCTCAAGACACATTTCTTTTCATTATAAGTTTAGAGCTGCTTCATATTTTTGTGGAAACCGTGATGCGTTTTATTTTTCAGGATCCTTTGATGAATAGAATGTTCAAAAGAACAGCATTTATTTGAAATCGAAATCCTTTGTAACATTATAAATGCCTGTCACATTTGAACAATTGAATGCATCCTTAATTGCTGAATTAAAGTATTACGTAATTTCTTTCCAAAAAAAACCTTTCTGACCCCAACCCTTTGAACTGTAGTGTTTATGCAAATTAATAATACTAAAACCATCATCACTGTCAGTAAAAATGGGAAGGTTGCCGTTAAATGCTCGACTTACTTCTTGTTTCTGGGATGATAGCCACAGAATGAGACGTTTTTCAAATGGAAAAAGTGACTATATTGGCTGCTCTGTGGAGACACATTCATAACACAATTCAGCCCAGTTCATCTGTACAGTTTGATTTGACCATACAGCTAAATATTCAACAAACAACAGCGTTATTCTTCATTCCTCACTTGAAAGTCTTCATTTTCAAGTTTAAGTCTTGGAGATGCTCGATGCAAAACCGTGCTCGAAGGCGATCATAAAACAAACATTGTTAATGCAGTAGATGGCTTTTACCAAGTCGAAATCATCCTGCACCGTGAGTTTCAGTCCCTTCACGTTGATCTCCAGGACGCAGGATGAGGGAGGATTGTAAAGCACAGTCAGTCTCCTGTTCATCGCAATCTGGAGTCGATCATAAACAACCGTTATCAGTCTAATCAAGAACTTACATATGCTTAACCCAAGTGCATGTGCTGATTCCCTCACTACAATCAAATAATATTTAAGATTTATGTATTAGAATCTCAACCTAAATGTGCATCCAGTTGGATTACACAGTTAAACAAACTCATAAACTTGATACTAATAAATGTGATGCATACCGTGTTCATCAGTTAAACATAAACGAAACAGGTAAGATTTCTGTGCTGTTCTGTTTGAAATAATTTAGAATTTTATAAAATATGACATATATATATATATGATATTTATTCAAATAGCTTACAATCAGCATACATCTGTTCATTGTTTAACTGAATTACATTTATTCAGTTAAAAATATGAACATGGTTAAAATATGGCTAGCCGTGGAAAAAGCAATATTCAATTAAAATGTACGAGATCTGATGACAAATCAGATTTACTGATGATAAATATATAAACCTGGTTATCGTGTGTTTAAAACACATTCACTTTATATTAGTACTATTACAGAAATCTGACCGGTTTAATTTAATTATGACTGACAAATATGCATTAAAACTGTGTAATGGAAATTTTACATGCAATTCAAATACATAAATCTTTAATTTAGGCCTAAATGTTTTTGAGCGTACATTTGTTTTCATGTGATCAACATTTTAAACAAAGAATAGTGAAGTTCGCAAGTTTCACACGAGACATTATTACTGTAAGAAATGCACTTTTTTTTTTTGTTCATTTAAACTACGCAGTGAAATGTGACGTAAATCTTATCCAACCTTTTGCATAGCTGCACACAAAACATCATTGCCTTTGTGATTCAGCACTTGAGCCGAGCCGAGGAATTTCATCGTATATCTCTCCATCCATTCAGTACTTTTTGCTAACGAGAACAAGACCGAGACATAAAGACCATACAAACAGTTAAGTAATTAAAGCCAAGTCACATTGGTTTCTATAGTGCTCATGAAATGAATACAATTTCAGCTGTAAAGCAGCTCTAAAAAGACGATAGCATCATTATTCAGCTCACTTTACACTTAAAAATAAAGGTGCTTCACGATGCCATAGAAGAACCTTTTTTTTGTCTAAATGGTTCCTTATAAAACGGAGCGTTCCGGTCCTTGATTCTGATTGGCTGAGCCACGTTCGAAGCTGTTGTAAATTACACTACAAACACACACCGTTGTTTACTTCTGTGTGCTGCTCGGCAAACACTTTGTTGGAACCACAACTGTTTCTGAGGAACTACATTGTTTGGTGGAAGAATACTGTTTTTATTAATATCATTACACTTTACTTGCTCGGTTTTATTTTGTGAAACCTTACTACGTATATGGAATAACCGTTTTATAAAAGCAATAATCCCCGTGAAGCCGTGGTTTACAGTGAATTTATAACAGCTAAGGGGGTTTACTCCGCTTCACATCGTACCTAACAACGCCCCTTAGCTGTTATATATTCACTGTAAACCACGGCTTCTTGGGGCTTATTGCTTGTTTCACAAAAGGTTCTTTGTGGCGAAAAAAGGTTCTTTAGATTATAACAAGGTAGCAAAAAGATGGTTCTTTAAAGAACCTTTGACTCAATGGTTCTTTGGTTCTTTAAAGAACCTTTGACTGAATGGTTCTGTGTGGAACCAAAAATGGTTCTTCTATGGCATCACTGTGAAGAACCTTTTAAGCACCTTTATTTGTAAGAGTGTAGTCCAATGTTGTTTCGTTTTAATTCAATAACAGTGTTATTGTTGCAAAGTTCATTAGTTATGAAGTTAACTTCTTCTACAGAAGACAATCGTGTCATTATTCAAAACACAGTGATCTGAATCTCCAGCTCTTACCATTTGAAGCAAGCTCTTGCTCCTTGAAGACCTCAGTGGCGTAATAAGCGGGAAAGATGCCATGTGCTCCGCTTCTCATGTTGTAGCCCTCGCACCAGTGATCCTCGTCCTGCAGCTCCACCAGCAGAGGGTCACTGACCTCCAGCTCCAGCTCGTCATCATGACGAGGGACAAACCTGCCAAAAACACTTCCATCAGGCGAGGACATGCTTGCTTTTCTATCTGGTTCGTTCTCAGATGGTGAGATTTGTGTCTCGTTTTTTGTCCCAGTGACTTACTACTCATATAATTAACAAGATACTCAACTTGTATAACTTAAAGGGGTGGTTGATTGCGATTTCACTTTTTTTTAACCTTAGTTTGTGTGTAATGTTGCTGTTTGAGCATAAACAATATCTGCAAAGTTACAAAGTTGAAAGTTCAATGCAAACGGAGATATCGACTTTTAAAATTCTGGCAGTTTAATGCCTACAAATACGGCTCATTCAGATCATCAGCTCAGCTCTGTTCCATTTATACACTTATTTTCACATAGCTATGAGAAGTGTTATACATGGACGCGCATGCAGTTGCCGTACTGTCTGTATTAAAGCTTTAAAGGTGCCATAGAATGGAAAACTGTATTTACCTTGGCATAGTTGAATAATAACAGTTCTGTACATCTGTACGGGCCTCAAACACCATTGTTTCCTCCTTCTCATGTAAATCTTGAGCACGTGCGATCGCAAATCTTGAAAGTGAAAGTAAAACGCGATCCTGCATTCAATGGTGTTTCAATACCCTGCATATTAATAGCGGCTCCCTGATTAGAGACGATTAGACACGCACTAGAGGCGGTTTAGCCAATCACAACACACGGGACTAGCTAACCAATCAGAGTCCATCGCGTATTTCTGTGGGAGGGGCTTCCTAAAAGCAGGAAATGATCAGTGTGTTTATCAGAGAAGTGACAGAGCGCTGAAGAATAAAGGTAAATTATGTGAAAAACAATACGTTTTTTAAAAAACGAAGCATGAACACGTTAGACTGCACCCCATAAACACAATCAAAACCAGTCAACCACCCCTTTAAAACATAACACAATACTTTTGGTTTTTTTTTTTTTTTTTTATATGTTGAGTCACAAATGGTGCCGTTTCCTGAGAATGACCCAGTATCCACTGTTAACAGTTGTGTTTCAGTCTGTTTCACCTGTACACGGCTCTGTGAGTCTGTTCTCTCTCTTCTCCATTGATTACGCAGGAAAACAAGCCAAACGATTCTGTACCTAAACACCAAAGCAATGAGTTTGTTTCAGCCTGTCATACAAACACTTTCACATCAGTACAGTGCATTATATCAATATACAGTGCATTCTAATTATGGTCAAATACTGATCTATTCTTACACACGTACTTTCTAATTGACATAGTAATTGAAGATTTGATACAATTGCAAATTATAGGGAAGCAATCTACACTGAACGAACTGAACTAAAAGCTTTCAAGGGTTATTAAGGGCTTTTAGGAACATAAAAAAACAAACTGTTTCAAATTAATTATAAAAACTGCACAAGGGCAGTGGGGCTGAATCTACCAACGATTCCGTTGTTATACCAAATACAATAACGTTGTAGGATTTCTTTATTTACCTGTTTATAGCAACACCCTTTCAGCAAATAAATTAAGCTACTGGTTGAATGTCATGTAACTCATAGCTTGTTCCTCAGCAAAGCCTTCATCTTAGTACTTTATAATATCAGTTGTATATATATATATATTGAATTTTGACACTGAAGACTGGAGTAATGATCCTGAAAATTCAGCTTTGATCACAGGAATAAATTACATTTTAACATATAATCACATAGAAAACAGTTATTTTAAATTGTAATAATATTTCACAATTTTACAGTTTTGATCAAATTAAACGCAGCCTTGGTGAGCAGAAGAGAATTATTTCTTTTTAAAAACACACGCACACACAAAAAAACAAAGAATTCCAAACTTTTGACCGATAGTGTTCAAATGCTAAAAATATATAAAAGTGCACTTACTGGAAGAGCGTGAGCAGGCGTTCATGAAAACGTTAACAAATTTCCGAGAAAACTGCATGTCGGCTTCAGGCGTGGAATCCTCTGACAGACACGTCGAAGCGTCCTGTTTGATCCCGCTTTGTTTTCTTCCCCCGTCTTCATTCTCGTTCTCCTCATCCTCTTTCTCAAGAGCTGACTCGTATGGAGAGGAGACGCAGTTATCGTAGACGGTGGCCGAGTCGCTGTCGTCGCTGTATCCGCGATAACACTCTTTCAAGCTGACGAGCTCCAGCTGATCGTGCTCGTCCACGACCAGCGTGTATTTCACCGAATCGTAGGAAAGTCCGCTTGCGTCCGAGTTGCTCATGGAAGTCCGCAGCATTCCCGACAAACCCTCGCGGTGCGCGTGAGCCTCGCCTGCGCCGCAGTCTCCGTAACACAGATCTTCCGCTCCAGTTGCTTCTTCTGCTTCACTGTCAGGGGCCACAGCAGCCAAAGCCTCCACACAAGAGGAATATGAAGGCGGCTGCAGATCCTGTTTGCTGTACGGAGGGGGAGCTTCATTGTCAGAGCTGTCTGGGATTACTTGGGAAAGCGCCGGCGTTCTCTCGTGCTCCAGAGCCTCAGTGCAGCGCTGTATCGGCGTCAGAAAGATCTCCTCCGTAGGCTCCAGCCTAACGTCTGTGTGATATCGGATGCGTTCGCAGTGGCCCGCTTCTCTGTGCACGTCTCTGGCTTTGTATGGTGGGGCAGGAGCTTGAGTGTGTTTGGAGGGGCAACTGTTGGGTTTGTCGGTCGAGGTGCCGCAGTCCTTCATTTGAGTCCGACTCTGAGCAGTGTGGTGCTTCTCCTCATCGCTCAGACACGTGTGTTCGCGAGATGGCGCGAGTTCACCTGGTTGCAGGAGGGTCGTGCACAAAAAAGTGAATTGATAGAGTATCAATCAAGTCCATGCACGAACACAAACACACATAAATATGGCAGTGCACTTTAATTATTCTGTTAAAATTAAGTTATGACCCTAGTAAAAAAGTAAAATACTTTTATTTCATACTAAGTATAGTTAAAATCTATTAACATATTTGCTGATGT
Organism: Sinocyclocheilus anshuiensis; assembly: GCF_001515605.1. Taxonomy (NCBI): domain Eukaryota; kingdom Metazoa; phylum Chordata; class Actinopteri; order Cypriniformes; family Cyprinidae; genus Sinocyclocheilus; species Sinocyclocheilus anshuiensis. The sequence goes on along the minus strand of NW_015542358.1, from coordinate 43,790 downwards.
AGCGCTCGAGACTTACTGATATAGAAATTGTAATTAAACTTTCCAAGCGCAACTCGTGCACAAATCTTAGTATTAAGCATAAAATGTGTTTTAATGTCACTATTGATGAGGATTGTATATCTTTGAATAATATCGGTCTTTAGATATTTAAATTGTAGCTACCTGACGTATACTTGCAATAGTTCCACTTTAGCACGATCAAATATACTTCAGTTTATCTTTAGCTGGACTTCAGCACTACTTCCGCACAATTAAAGTGCAGTAAGCACAAAATTAGTTGTTCCAATTTAGCAGACGTTTAGTATACCAGTTTAGTATACTAAAAATACAATTGCAGGGTATTTTTATTAAGTACGTACAGTAAATATATAAATGTATTTGTAGTATACTTAGCATGAAATAAATGTATTTCAAATTCATTTTAGTGTATTTATTTTGGTAACACTCTATTTTAAGGTGTCCTTGTTACACGTTACATGTACTTACTATTATAATAACAATAAATCATGCGTAATTACATGCAAGTAACATAAACCTAACTATATAGTAAGTACATGTAGTTACTCAGTATTTAAATGTAAAATTACACTGTAACAAGGGCACCTTAAAATAAAATGTAACCTTTATTTTTTACTAGGGGAGATCAGTGGTAATAGTCAACTAACATGCTGACTAATAAAACATAAAATGGCTCGGTTTGTTTTTGAAACAGACAGACCAAGATGTTAGTTATGCCTATGTGACCCATTGTTTGACTAGAGTGCACATGCAAACATGTTTTTGTAGATGACTCGACTAAACCGAATTCACATGACCACAGTTGGCAGCAAAACATGACTGGTCTTTTGTCATTGAGACAACAGAGCAAGGGAGGTTTGGCATACAGTGAGCTAGCCGACAAACGGTCAAATTACCTACAAAATAAACAGCAAATGCAACAAAAAAGAACACACTTTTAAAAGTACACCTTTGAGAAATGCACTTAATCATATTGATTGTGCACTTGGAGTGTACTTCAAATCATGAAAGTATATTTAAAAAAAAAGACTTTGCAGACAATAATATTAATAAAATAAAATGTCACCTAAGTGTATGTAAAGAGAGACACTTAAATGACTATGTTTCTTAACACACTTAAGTACACTTTTAAAAATTGCAGTTTGTAATGTTAAACATTTTACGCTAGTATGTTTAAAATGGTAGTTTTAATAAGTTTTGATGTGCTTTAAAGAAGCACACTTATTTTGATGTGTTGATTACTTGATTATAATTTAATCGCAGTGTGTTGTGTTATTTTATTTTACATTTAAGGTTAATATATTTCAAATGTACTAAATTGCAACTTTATGTGTCATTACACGTATATTTAAATGCATTACATACAAGTTACATACAATAGAAATTAAGCATATTTTAGTTTATCATAAATGCTTGTCAGTACATTCAGCAGTACTTTAACCATATTTCAAATGCAATAGAAATAATTATGAAATTGCATATAAAGATGTACTTAAGTTGGTTAAAAATGACTAAAGTTCAGCTAATTGCAATTATTATACATTTAAACTACAATACATTTTCATTCAATTGTAATTAACATGCAATTAAGTGTCTGAACGCATTACATTCAGTTCATACTTAAGTCAATTCCTTTAAGGTATTTTATTTCGGTAAATGTAAATATACTGTATATGTCACAATGCTGAAAGCAGGATAACTGCAAAAACACAAAATTCTATTTAAAAACTTTTTTTTTTTAAACTTGTTTTAAGTAGAGAACACTGTTGTTTCTGCTGTGATGTCTTAATTAGCGCACACACATAAACAAAGATCACTCACCTGTTTTAAGGGGCGGCAAGGTCTGGGAGATTTTCTGCTGCCAGCTGTACTTCTTCGCAAATGAGTTGTTGTTTAAAGTGTCCTGTTGATTAGATGCAACAGACAGGCTATAGCATACTAATCTTGCAGTATACAGTATGCAAACTGTGTATAGCATATGTTTCTATATACATGGCACTGGGTACTGATGAACCAGAGGTAATATCAATCTTTTCTTTTAATCTTTCACATTATTTTATCAGACCCAGGGGTTCTCTGAGTTTTCATACTACAAACAGACAAATGTCCAAATTTGACCTGTTGGTGGCGCTAGACGATTTCAGTCAGATAACTTATATTTGCCAGCGAGAATTTTCAGACTCTTACCTATCAGTGTTTCCAAATAAGCAAAGCCATTAGACCATCGCACTCCCAGTCTTAAGTCGCTGGGGTATATTTGTAGCAATAGCCAACAATACATTGTATGGGTCAAAATTATAGATTTTTCCTTTATGCCAAAAATCATTAGGATATTAAGTAAAGATCATGTTCCATGAAGATATTTAGTAAATTTCCTACCGTAAATATATCAAAACTTAATTTTTGATTAGTAATATGCCTTGCTAAGAACTTAATTTGAACGACTTTAAGATGATGCATACATCTCAATTTTGAAAAATTGACCCTTATGACTGGTTTTGTGGTCCAGGGTCACATATGCTAAAGTATACTTCTTTTTACAAGGACAAAGTGAGTGAGTAATAATCAGTCATTAAAACATTAATTGAGTGCTTTATGCACTATTTAAACATTACTTCATGATATTTAGTTTTGCACTCTTTTCTGAAATGTCCTAGGATGCACTGCTTCCCTTGCCTCATCAGGTGTATATCTATAGTCATATTTTAATCTGTCTATTACCTGAGTCCGCGGCACCTGTGGGAATAAGTTGAGAGTGGTGGGTCGTTTTGGACGGTAGGCATCCATGCTGACAGGAACGGCAGAATCCATTGATGCTCGACAAGCCACTCTTTGGCTCCTGTGTGCAGCATCAGTAAGATGTGAAGGATGTGTCTCTGCCTGGATCTGACCCGCTGCGCCTGCCTCCACCTCGTCCAGGCTGCTATTGTGTGCCTGGATCACATGATCCTGCAGGGATTGGAAAGATCGGCTGTCAGTCAGAGAAGAGAGTGAATGAGAAAATAAGAGAGGGGAGATGAGGGCCACTGAGCAGACCATTAGAGCAAGCAATGACATCAGACTTTGGCTTTTTCAGTGCCGGCGAAGCCGAGAGAACAAGAGCCGGGGAGGGGTTTGGTACAAAGACTATTCATATGCGTGTTTACTCACTGCATTACAATGAGACTCATTAACACGTAGAGCTCGGGCTGCACTCAGCTGCGGCTCTGTTTGCGGCAAACATTTGCCAGATTTGATCAGATTTTGATATAGACGAATTTATAAAAAAAGTGCAGCAAAAGCAAAATTTCCGTCGAGTGGAAATTAAGAGTTTAACTCAGTTTTTAAAAATGTTAAAAAATCATATTTTTTATTATGTTATCATGTTTTTATTGTGTTAGTTTGCTGTATTTTTTAGTTATTTTTTAACCTAATCAAAAGAACCCAACTGTAGTTTGATTGAGATTAATTGCAATGCACAATGAAAAAAAAAACAAAAAAAAAACATGATTTTTGAAAATGGTTATCTGTTTTTGCAAATGAACTCTTCAAATATTTTCTGTTTATTATGTATTTTGGTGTAACTGACCAATAATTTGCATCAGTTCAGTGGGCTGGGAAACATGACTTACTTTAATGCCACACATGTAATGAAGCCCATAAGCTGGCTGCTGAAAATTCAGCTTTGCATCACAAGAATAAAGTCAGTATATGAACAAACAACTGGCAAAGGACAAGAATTTCATTGCAATACTGAAAATAATATTGCATACAAATGATTAAAAGATCCTTGGCATAACAAGGGTGTTGCTATGCAATAAAAATAATGATCTGCTACAAATGTTGCATCTGCTGCTCATCAAAAGACATGCACTAACACAGAAACATTTGATATATTCTACCACTAAAAACACAAGCTTGAAGAGTGAAAGAACCTCATACCATTTCTCCCATTGCTCCTCTGTCCATTCCTCTTTGCCATCACCGTTGGAGTCCATTCTGTGAGCAGTGCAGCGTGGGATTGTGTGGACATCTGGTCAAAGCTCGGCACCTGCCATTCGAGCTGCTCTATCTGAAGTCAGGTTAGACTGACTAGCACATGTGGCTCCAGCATCCTCATATGTGCTGTAGAATGAATGAATGCTGCATTTTTCTCACTGTATCTCTCTGCCCTTGCTCATGTGTTTACCTGCATCCTCACTGGGCGATCTACAACCGGATCACAGACAAATACAAGCAGAGATGGCAAAATAAAAGCTTTGCAGAGTCAGAGCTGAGAGAGATGCTGCGAGACAGTGTCCTTCTGCTGATACATAATAATAATCATGCAGCCCATCCAACAGAAGTCGTGTGTTTTACAACATCACCCCTCCTCTCTGCTTCTTGTCTCCAGTGTCGCCCATCCCCCATCTCTCTCTCTCTCTCTCTCTCTCTTTCTCAGTGTGAACTCTCATTCTGACGGCACCCATTCACTGCAGAGCATCCATTGCTGAGACACTGATGCAATGCTACATTTCTCCAAATCTGATGAAGAAACAAACTCATCCTAATCTCGGATGGCCTGAGAGTGAGGCATTTTTCAGCACATTTTAATTTTTGGCGAACTATTCCTTTAAAATAGCCTAACCTTTTTTCCCCTTACACTCTTAAAAATAAAGGTTCTTTATTAGCATTGATGGTTCCGTGAAGAACAACAATGGAAACTTTACATTGCACAAAAGGTTCTTTAAGATAGAAAGAAAGGTTATGTATAGAACCTGGAAACGTGCTTTTGGAACCTTTACGTTAAGAACATTTTAATCTGATGAACCTTCTTCCACTATAAAGAACCTTTTGTCCAATGGAGAGGTTCCGTGAATCTTAAAGGTTCTTTATGGAACCAAAGCAAATAAAGATCGTTTATTTGTAAGAGTGTTCAGGATATGGACACAGGAGTTATTTTGCACACTACATGCAGTTGGTGGTTAGTCAAACAGGTTAGCTAAATGTATTTTTCCATTATTTAAAATACTATGATGTACAAAAAAGTAGTCCCATACCCGCAGAAAAATAGTCAAAAGAATTCTGCAGGAACTTGTAGGATTTTTCTACGAAATAGTTTGCGTCAGGTTCTCATTGCTCCAGCAGAAGGCCTCGGGCTTCTCACAGCTGCAGCTGCGCACTCCGGTCCAGCTGGTCGCGGTAATTCACCAAAAAGCTGCTTTGCCAACCTCCAAAGAAAACACACGAGAAAAAAGACCATGCGGTATCTTCATCCTTCCTGAGAGACACGGAGCTGAGCCCAGTCATGTGGAATAATAAATGTAGAAATGAGCCCTGCAGTAGTAGTGTCACCCATTTCACCTTGGTTATTCCCTTTACCATTAGTAGACTTTAATTTGCAAGAAATTATTAATGACAAAAATAGAGTAATAGCAAAAGATGTCATGGTTAAGCTGTATCTAGAACAGAATTACAACTCCGCAATCTCAATTTTCACTGATGGTTCCAAAGATCACGAGACAGGACAGCATCAGCAGCTGTATCTGTCCCAACTTATCAAATCAAGATTGGTAAAAGGGTTTCTGATCAAGTATGAGTTTATACTACAGAGATGGTAGCAATATTATTAGCTATCAGGTGGTTGGAGGATACTCGGCCAATGAATGCGGTGATATGTTCAGATTCATTCTCTGCATTATCAAGTCTTATCAGTGGAAGATCTTCAAGACAAGACATTTTGTATGAAATTCTTTTATGTATGTATAGAGTGAATAAGATAGGAATTAAGATATGTTTCCTGTGGGTTCCTGCTCACGTGGGAGTGGATGGAAATGAGGTTGCGGATCATTTAGCAAAACAGGCACTGAAATGATCACATATAGAAATTATTATACCACTAAGCAAAGAAGAAGTTAAGGCTAAAATTAGAACAGCAATAAAAATGAGATGGCAAGAAGTTTGGAACAACGAGGAGAGAGGAAGACATCTTTATCATATTCAAAATCAAGTTGGGGTTGAAAGAGTTAATTTTTCAAACATATTTCAGCCACCAGAAACAGCAGAGCCACAGCCCATCTCACCAGACACATTATCCCTCTCTCCAGCATCTCCACTTCTAAGCTTCTCACAGAAAATGGAGGAACTGGTTTATGCTGGGACC
>NW_015542358.1:33801-37139 GCF_001515605.1 Sinocyclocheilus anshuiensis | reverse complement strand
TGAATTACCATTGTGTATGAAATGTGCTATATAAATAAACTTGCCTTGCCTTGCCTTGCCTTGGTAGAAGAAGAGAAGATACGATTATTACCAGACTTCGCATTGACCATACTGCTTTAAATTCTTCTCTATATAAAATGAATAAGCATGAGTCTGGGAACTGTAGTCTGTGTGGATTACCAGAAACAGTAGAGCATGCACTATTACGCTGTTCTGCTTATGATAATGAAAGAGCATTTCTGTTGGAAGATTGAAAAGAAATAGGGATAGAAAATATTACACTTAAAACGTTGTTGAATAATGGCTTGAATCATTATAAAATATATAATGCTTTAATGACATTCTTTAAAAAAGTAGATCTGTTTAACAGGATTTAGAAGGTTTAATTTTTTATTTTTTATTTAGTGAACACTTTGTGAACTCATTTGATTACTTGCTGCTGTTTATTCTAGTAATTTATGGCATTGCCGGCTGGAAGGAAACAGAGCAGCTTTTGTCTATTTTAGTCAAAACAGTCGTTGTTTTTTAAACCTCCTTCACACTCGATATGAGAAAGAAAACGAATATCTGTCGCTCCGAATGAAAAACGAATTCAAATAAGGATAAGTTAGATAAGTTTGTTGTTCCTGATCACTGTTGCCAACTCTCGCAAGATAAATAAGCAACCGCAGCTTAAAAAACAAGCCCAATATTATTTTTTTGATGATTTATTATCATCAATTATTTATTACCAATAAATGACCCTGCAACATATTAAACTGAAACCACTCTTTTATCTGAAAAGCAAAAACAGATATGTTATTTTACAAAAATCAGCAATCTGCAACAGCATTGGGAACGTTGAGTTCATTTGTACGTCTCTAAAACCTTGCTCTTTAGTTTGAGGCAACAGAGACAGGCAGAGTGACTTCATTCTGTCAAGATGTAAACATCTGCTTGAACGGTCCAATATCTGTTTGAGATCTACCTTGACAGTACTGCGGACCTCAGGTGTTTCTCAAGTGCCTTGAACATTTGATCTTTTAAGAAAATATTATTTTGGATTATACACCACAAACAGACAGGGTTGTTGCCTAAATGTTAATTTTCATGTCATATTTGTTTAAAACAGACAGAAAAGTGTGAGGAGGAAATTGTGAGACAGCAGGGTAAGAAGAAAGTAATGCCCAACAAACTGCAGTTTGATCTTCAAGAAAGCAAGAAAATTAAGAAGAAACAGAAAAGGCCCAAATCCAAATGTTCAAGAAATCCAAATTCAGTGAAAGCTGTGAGATGGGACAGCATGGAGAATCTGAAACCAAACTGTGAGTATTGTATTAGATTCTCTCTCACTGATGAGAGATTACAGAAAAGGCTTTATTTTATTTTTTTTAAATCCATTATCATGACGCCAACCTTTTCAATGTTGAAACTGATTTAAACCTGCTACAGGACATCTGCAGATACTGATGATTTTTTTCCTCTCACTGATATCTCAGTCTTTCGGTATCAAGCTGTTGAGTCTCAATCTGATGAATCAGAGAGGCCCAGGATGTGAGTTTACATTACTGACAGTTAAAGAATGTATTTTCGTGCTAACTAAGATTTATGAATGAATATTTATGTTGTTTTAGAAAACATCAGGACCTTAAACTCCAGAATGTGACGTGGGTTCGGTCACCATCCTGGACAACCTGGAAAACCTTCAGCTTTTACACATCTTCTGTGTCCTCCATGGCTGTACATTTGGAGCTGCACTGATTTTGAATTTGAATTCTCTCACTGTATTTATTGCACTTTTAACAGTGCAAGGGGGGGAGGCGTTACTAGCATGATGTCTGGTAACCCTTTACTTGTAGCTTTAATGAAGCTTGGGTGTAGCTTTAATAACACGTTTGGGTGAGGGAAGAGTTCAGAAGAGAGCGGGACATGCATGAAGCTACTGTTAACGATGACTGATTAGGAGTTATTTCATTAAGTGTTTTGAATTACAGATGTAACTGCATTATATTTTCAGGCCCTGGGTTGGGAACCGTTGGTTTTAAATATATTTTCTTTACATCTTTTAAATGTTGTTTAATTGAGTTCTTGATGCTTAGTTAAGTTTATACACTAATTGCTTTATGTTTTTCATTCCTGTGGCTCAGTGGCAGTGTGTGTGAGTGTGAGTGTGAGTGTGTGTGTGTGTGTGTGTGTGTGAGAGAGTGAGTGTGTGTGTGTGTGTGTGTGTGTGTGTGCGTGAGTGTGTGTGCGTGAGTGTGTGTGTGTGCGTGTGAGTGAGTGAGTGAGTGAGTGAGTGAGTGTGTGTGTGTGTGTGCGTGTGTGTGTGTGTGTGTGTGTGTGTGTGCGTGAGTGTGTGTGCGTGAGTGTGTGTGTGTGCGTGTGAGTGAGTGAGTGAGTGAGTGAGTGAGTGTGTGTGTGTGTGTGCGTGTGTGTGTGTGTGTGTGTGTGTGTGTGCGTGAGTGTGTGTGCGTGAGTGTGTGTGTGTGCGTGTGAGTGAGTGAGTGAGTGAGTGAGTGAGTGTGTGTGTGTGTGTGCGTGTGTGTGTGTGTGTGTGTGTGTGTGTGCGTGAGTGTGTGTGCGTGAGTGTGTGTGTGTGCGTGTGAGTGAGTGAGTGAGTGAGTGAGTGAGTGTGTGTGTGTGTGTGCGTGTGTGTGTGTGTGTGTGTGTGTGTGTGCGTGAGTGTGTGTGCGTGAGTGTGTGTGTGTGCGTGTGAGTGAGTGAGTGAGTGAGTGAGTGAGTGTGTGTGTGTGTGTGCGTGTGTGTGTGTGTGTGTGTGTGTGTGTGCGTGAGTGTGTGTGCGTGAGTGTGTGTGTGTGCGTGTGAGTGAGTGAGTGAGTGAGTGAGTGAGTGTGTGTGTGTGTGTGCGTGTGTGTGTGTGTGTGTGTGTGTGTGTGCGTGAGTGTGTGTGCGTGAGTGTGTGTGTGTGCGTGTGAGTGAGTGAGTGAGTGAGTGAGTGAGTGTGTGTGTGTGTGTGCGTGTGTGTGTGTGTGTGTGTGTGTGTGTGCGTGAGTGTGTGTGCGTGAGTGTGTGTGTGTGCGTGTGAGTGAGTGAGTGAGTGAGTGAGTGAGTGTGTGTGTGTGTGTGCGTGTGTGTGTGTGTGTGTGTGTGTGTGTGCGTGAGTGTGTGTGCGTGAGTGTGTGTGTGTGCGTGTGAGTGAGTGAGTGAGTGAGTGAGTGAGTGTGTGTGTGTGTGTGCGTGTGTGTGTGTGTGTGTGTGTGTGTGTGCGTGAGTGTGTGTGCGTGAGTGTGTGTGTGTGCGTGTGAGTGAGTGAGTGAGTGAGTGAGTGAGTGTGTGTGTGTGTGTGAGTGTGTGAGTGAGTGAGTGAGTGAGTGTGTGTGTGTTTGTGTGAGTGAGTA
>NW_015542358.1:30476-33791 GCF_001515605.1 Sinocyclocheilus anshuiensis | reverse complement strand
GTGAGTGTGAGTGTGTGTGAGTGTGTGTGTGTGTGTGAGTGTGTGAGAAACTGAAAACCTGCTGTGACGTGAAAGCTCCTCCTACTCTCTCTTCCCCTTTTCTCACAGAAACACCGTTTTTGTCCACATGCACACTCACGTTTAGTGTAGTTAAACAGTTAAAGCACTCATGTACAGACGTTTTTTTTTTGGACAGTCAGTTCTGTGAAGGGACTGCAGTACGTCACCTAGATCTTTTCTGTATTTGGAGTAAAGGAAGGTAAAGTGTGTATTTTTCTTGCTCTTTTCTGCACTTGACCTTTGAGGCAGCCGAAAGCTGTTTTTAGACCAGTGTTTGGATTGTTTCACAGATGTTTTAGGGAACTGTGACTATTTAAAGAGCCGACATTGTGGGAGTCGCTCTGAGCTCTTGTGTATTGAGTGAAACTGTGGCTGAAGCTGTAGCTGAGGGATGTGACGTAAAGCTTGAATTGTGTTTTAATGATTTAATGTTTAGTTTTTCGACAGCTGCCACCTGTACAAAATGAGCCCAAGAGAAGACGCCCCTGCAGACCGGTATTTTTTTCACTGTGGATTTTCATAAAACAATTCACCCAAACTAAAATCATAATGATTCATAAGTGAATCATAATATGTGATTTTGAACAAGGGCAGGGACTGAGTTTAATTGCTCTAAAAGCACTCAAGTGAGTCAACAGAACAGACTGTAATCAAGCTAATAGCTTTCTCCCATTGCCATATTCTGTTATATTCTGCATGTGTGTTGCAAAGTTCACTTATTATACAAGCCATAATTGTTGTTTTTTTCTCTTAATATTAAACTCATGGTTATTAATTGAGATGGTTTACATTCAGTTTTTTTTTTTCATTTTGTGAATGCAGGTGCATTTGAAGTCTTGTAAGTGTCTCCGGTTTACTTTTCAGAGGGTCAATTAACAAGTTTAACTCCAAGTAGATTAGCTAAGTTAAGATTTATTAAAAATGACAATGTAACCAGTCTGTAAGCAGTGTTGCTATTGTCAACTAAAGCTGTTCCAGATGTTAACATTTCTAAAATGTAAAAGGTATTTAACGTTTTTGGTAATTGAAATAAAACACAAATATTAGATGAGAAAAAAAAGAAAGTTAAGTTAAATTACTAAAATTACAAAAAAACAACAACAACTAATAACTATGACAAATGCATACAACAAAGTTACTAAAATCTATACTTAAAATTAAAATGCAAAGTGAAGATATAAAAATAAAAGCTAGTTCAACATTAAAAAAACGGTAACGTTATATAACTAGGGATGCACAGACAGTATATCAACGGCATTTATTCATTCATCCTATGTTTAATTGTATATATAATTGAGTTGATATGAATGGAACCATATAAGGGCTGTGTTTTTCTACATACAGTAAAATTTACTTCTAATAATAATAATAGTAATAATAAGGATTTATTGTTGTAGTCTGACTCTTAAGAGTGTATGGATACTTAAAATATTTTATGGTTAGATAATAGCATGGATACATAAACCGTTTCTTGGAAAAACAATGAAATCTGCAGACTAAAATTTGATGGTTTGACATGAACAGGCCGTGAGACTTCCTGCTGACTGTGGTCTTCTCTCTTCTCTCTAGTGGTTTCCTCGTGGGGATCATATTCTTCATCCTTGGCCTGGGAACGCTGTTGCCATGGAACTTCTTCATGACGGCGTCTATGGTAACGGAATGTGGAAAACATTCCATATATGCGAATTAAGCACAGCGCTGGTCAAACGGGATGCTCTCAGGAAATCCTTCAGCCAGATTTGCTGGAACAACACAGTTGTTTCCATCTTAAAGGCACTTAATTAGGCTGAGAGGAGTTCCTGCACATGTAGCCCCTCATGGGCTTGTTTCGATCTGAATTCTCCAATAAGTTCACTAATTAGGCTGCTAACAGCCAGGACTGAACTGATTAGACTAGAGTTTTATCTTATGTTCCTGCACTCACTATAAGTGTAATATTATGACCAAATTACATTTAATTTGAATGGTTTACATTTTCCAGTGTGTGTGTTTTTTTTAAGCAATGATATTTAGCAGAACAGTCATATTTGAGATGCATCAAGGTAAAAATCACGAAACGTGAATTGGAAATTGCACATTTCACACCACGTCTCGTGAATTTGTATCACTCTGAAAAGCAAAATGTGCACCAGTCATTCATGTGCTTTAATGCTAAATGAAATGCATCACTAAATGCTAGTTTAATATTTATTAATGTTTCTCAGGGTGTGTTTTAAGTAATTTCATGAATAGAGAAATTTAGGTGTGTGTGTATAGTAGTATTTAATAATGTTATTATATATAATATTAATATAACTATATGTAATTACATAATCAAGAAGTTGCTATCTAATGCTATCTATTATTTTACAATAATTTATCAAGTTGAAATTATTAATTATAATTAAATAGCTGAATTTATGCATGTTATTTACTGTCTTTAAAGCAAATGATGGTGATGTATATAGGTTATCTGCATCAACTGTCAATTAAAATCAGTGTTGCTCGATCGTTAGTGTTGAGTTTTCCAGGCCATAGTGTTGCGTTTGTTTATATTGCAGTGTTAAAATGGCTTGTTTAATATTTGTTTTGTTTTTTACATTATTTCAACAACAGACTCAACACGTCTGAATGGAGTAATGGAACAGTAACCACCAGGAAGGAGTATTATTTCAATAACTGGATGACTCTGCTGTCCCAGCTGCCTTTGCTGCTCTTCACTTTGCTCAACTCTGTTCTCTATCAGTGGTGAGAACGGAGCACACAAACCACATGCACTTGACATGATGCTTAATGTAGTTATGGAATGCATTCTAAATGTATAGTGCATCATTCAAAAGGACAACAGTTGCAACAACACTTGTGCAATAATATAATAAGCAATAAAGCATTAAGGGATGAAGTGTGTTCTTAAACCAGTCATGTGTACCTGATCATTTGTGTTCCAGGATCTCAGAGAAGATGAGGATAGCAGGCAGTCTGGTCTTCATCCTGCTCCTCTTCATCCTCACTGCTGTGCTGGTGAAGATCCCGATGGAGGAGGACCGCTTCTTCTCCGTCATCATGGCAACCATTTGGCTTATCAATTGTTAGCGGCTAGAAGAAGCCTCAACATTCTTTAGCAACACTCATATGCATATACGTATATATTAGGAATGTAAAAAATCGAACCGTACCGTTCTCCAGCCGCGGTCCACCTTAAATCTGATGATGCATCTGTGATAGTGCGTGTATGTATGTTTGTGTGTGTTTGTGTGTGTTTGTGTGTATGTGTGT
>NW_015542358.1:28656-30388 GCF_001515605.1 Sinocyclocheilus anshuiensis | reverse complement strand
GCTAGGACCGCGGTTCAACTTAAATCTGACAACGCATCTGTAATATGGTTTGCTATAAATAACACGTAAAACAGTGTTCGGCTAATATATGTTTCTGTTGATGGATACGCATTCTGGCTTCCCAATACATTACAACAGCAGCGATGAACAAAAAACTTGAACAAACAAGTCGCTCTTTTTCAGTGCGTATATTGAGTTCTCTTTAAACTCTTTTGTGTTTGAATGAACAAATTCACACACAAATAATGTCAACATGGCCAGCTTGGTAAGCTAGCAGACGTAGTCGGCCGAACATACACTCTCTTAAAGCGACAGCACTTTTTTTTATGTTAATCAAACAACAAAAGACAAGGAAATCACTCATTGCTCTTGATTTAATAGCTTTTGTAATATTACTAAGGATTAATCTTTAATTTATACAGAAAAGATGTGATGTTATTTTACATTTGATTACTTAATTCAATTTCTGTACTAAACTAAAAAACCTGAAAAGCACTGCTTATTTTATTCGTATCTTTGCTATATTGTATTTATTTGTGCTGTTGCTTGCAGTTAGATCATTTGTTCTTATTTTCTTTATTTTTATTTGACAGTATAGTCCTTTTTCCCTAAACATAGCACATACCGAACCGTAGTACACACACACACATATATATATATATATATATATATATGTATATGTGTTCAAGAATGAATTAAACTGATCAAAAGTGACAGTAAAGACAGAATGTTACAAAATTTGAAAATTCTATTTCAAATAAATGCTGTTGTTTTGAACATTCTATTCTTCAAAGAATCCTGAAAAATGTATCACAGTTTACGTAATAATCAGAAATGTTTCTTGAGCAGCATATTAGAATGATTTCTGAAGATCATGTGACACTGAAGACTGGAGGAATGATGCTGAAAATACAGCTTTGATCACAGAAATAAATTAAATTTTCACATAGAAAACAGACATTTGAAATTGTAATAATATTTCACAATATTGCTGTTTTTTTTTAATTGTAGTTTTGATAAATGCAAATAAATGCAGCCTTGGTGAGCAGACGAGACTTGATTCAAAAACATTCAACCCCAAACTTGGCTGACTGACAAACACACTTGCAGAGTAAATGCATAATCACTGCCGTGCATCAAGAGATTTTTTCATGTGTATCACTCAGCCCTGTTTGTGCACTCTTTTGGTAAAGATAAGTTTTTTATGCTTGTGATTGTCTCTCTCTCTCTCAGCGTTCGGGGCCGTGTTACAGGGAAGTCTGTTTGGTTTGGTGGGTTTGTTCCCGCAGAGGTACAGCACTGTCTTTATGAGTGGACAGGGACTCGCTGGGACATTTGCTGCTCTTGCAATGATCTTCACCATCGCAAGTGAGACGCTAATATCATTGAGATACTAGTTTAGTTCTTATTAATATCTTGAACAAGTTTTTTTTTGTGTGCATATTTTCTGTTTTTGATATTTTAATTTTAGATAATGTTTTTAGTGTTTTTGACCTTTCCATTTGGTCATTTGAAAAAATATTTCTATATAGTTACTATTTTACAAATGAGATTAAGGTGGGACAAATTTTTAATTGTGACATTTCTCCCCTTTTGCTAATTTAACTACACAGTGATTCACTACAATAAACATTTCGGATGTGAGGAACATCTCATGCATTTCTGTATAGATCTGTTCACTTTGTGTGTGTGTGTGTGTGTGTGTGCGTGTGTGTGTGTGTGTGTGTGTGTG
>NW_015542358.1:15629-28365 GCF_001515605.1 Sinocyclocheilus anshuiensis | reverse complement strand
AAAAATCTTACCAACTCCAAACTTATCTCACTGAAAACCACGCTTGTAACCGGTTTCAGAGTAAATGCATAATTCAAACGATTTTTTTCATGTAGATCACTTTTCGTGAAGACGAGTGTTTTTGTGTGCTCATGGTATTTATGTCTGTGGGTCTCTCAGCGTTCGGGGCCGTGTTACAGGGAAGTCTGTTTGGTTTGGTGGGTTTGTTGCCGCAGAGTTACAGCGCTGTCTTTATGAGCGGACAGGGACTCGCTGGGACATTTGCTGCTCTTGCAATGATCTTCGCCATAGCAAGTGAGACACCCTGTTATTTTACTATCATTGAGATACTATTATAGTTATTAATATCTTGAATTCGTTTTATTTTCTGTTTTCTTATGTTTAGCATGTGAGGAACCTCTCATGCATTTCTGTGTAGATTTGTTCACGGTGTGTGCGCGTGTGTGCGCGTGTGTGTGTCTGTGTGTGTAACAGGTGAAGCTGATAGTGAATCTGCAGCTCTGGGTTATTTCATCACTCCGTGTGTCGGGACCCTCGTCACGCTCTTCAGTTACATGCTGCTGCCAAAGCTGGTGAGTGTGTGTGTGTGTGTGTGTGTTTAGATGTAGTCCTGTGCAGTTTCTTATTCAGCTGAATCTGAGACCGATCTCTGGAGTGTGTGTGTGTGTGTGTGTGCAGGAGTTTGCTAGATTTTACCTGGACAGCAAATGCAAGAGTTACGAGCTTGAGACGTCTAGCCGGCTGCTGCCTACAGGTGGAACTTAGTCTAAATTCACAGATATTGATTGCATTTCACCAGTGTTTATAGATTAAAAGCACTATAGCTTTAGAAATATAATTTCCCTAATGAAGAAGACATGCACGTATACTAGCCTATTTTTAAAAAGAGTGCTTAATAAAGGAATATACTTAAGAATGAACTGAATGGAATATTTTTGGATGCCTAATTTCATGTTAATTGCAGTTAGGTGAAACTGTATTATAGATTAAATGTAGATTAAATACTGTTAGCTGAACTTTAAGTAGGACTTAAGTGCATCTTTATATGTAAATTCAGAATGATTTCTGTTGTCTTTGAAATATGGTTAAATATTGAATGTACTGACAAGCATTTATGATAAACTAAAATATACTTTAATGTCATTTCTATTTAAGCTTATGCATTTAAATATATTTGTAATAATGACGTTGCAAATTAGTGCATTTAAAATATATTAACTTTAAATGTAATATCGAATAACACACTACAGTTAAAATGATAATCAAGTACTTTACATGTGCTTTAGTATGTTAGTCAACACATAACAAAATAAGTGTAATACTTTAAAACATGATTATTAATGCAATGATATATAATGTACTTTAAAATAAAACTTTTAATTTGACATTATTACGAAGGTCACTTTTTAAAAGTGTACTTAAGTGTGTTCAGAAAAGTGTCTCTTTAAGTCACTGAAGTGGCCTTTTATTTAATTACTATTGTATTATTTGCATATACACTTTAAGATTTGAAGCACACAGTGCACATTCAATGCAATTATGCTCTTTGTTTTACGGCGACTGTGTTCCTCCAGATGCTGTTGAGGACTCTGTGAAGAGCAGCAATCCTAATAAAGGTGAAGAGGAGGGTGTGAAGCAGGCCTTCATCACGCTGCTGTCAGAAAACACGTCGTCCCCTCAGAAGAGCTCCATCCTGCAGGTCTTTAAAAAGGTGCCGTTGTATTTTGCCATCAGAAACTCTCACAGCCTGTGGTTTGTTCTGGACGCTATTATAACAGTGGCTGATTGTCCTCATCATCTCTCTCTCTGTCTCTAGATTTGGCTGATGGCGTTTTGTGTGACGTTTGTGTTCACAGTTACACTGTCAGTTTTTCCTGCGGTGACGGTGGATGTGAAAACTGTGTATGGTGGGAAATGGGGTACGAAACACACACATATGTGACCCTGGACCACAAAACCAGTCTTAAGTGTCGTACTGACAAGCATTTATGATAAACTAAAATATACTTTAATGTCATTTCTATTTAAGCTTATGCATTTAAATATATTTGTAATAATGACGTTGCAAATTAGTGCATTTAAAATATATTAACTTTAAATGTAATATCGAATAACACACTACAGTTAAAATGATAATCAAGTACTTTACATGTGCTTTAGTATGTTAGTCAACACATAACAAAATAAGTGTAATACTTTAAAACATGATTATTAATGCAATGATATATAATGTACTTTAAAATAAAACTTTTAATTTGACATTATTACGAAGGTCACTTTTTAAAAGTGTACTTAAGTGTGTTCAGAAAAGTGTCTCTTTAAGTCACTGAAGTGGCCTTTTATTTAATTACTATTGTATTATTTGCATATACACTTTAAGATTTGAAGCACACAGTGCACATTCAATGCAATTATGCTCTTTGTTTTACGGCGACTGTGTTCCTCCAGATGCTGTTGAGGACTCTGTGAAGAGCAGCAATCCTAATAAAGGTGAAGAGGAGGGTGTGAAGCAGGCCTTCATCACGCTGCTGTCAGAAAACACGTCGTCCCCTCAGAAGAGCTCCATCCTGCAGGTCTTTAAAAAGGTGCCGTTGTATTTTGCCATCAGAAACTCTCACAGCCTGTGGTTTGTTCTGGACGCTATTATAACAGTGGCTGATTGTCCTCATCATCTCTCTCTCTGTCTCTAGATTTGGCTGATGGCGTTTTGTGTGACGTTTGTGTTCACAGTTACACTGTCAGTTTTTCCTGCGGTGACGGTGGATGTGAAAACTGTGTATGGTGGGAAATGGGGTACGAAACACACACATATGTGACCCTGGACCACAAAACCAGTCTTAAGTGTCAATTTTTAAAAATTGAGATTTATACATCATGAAAATCTGGAATCTGAGGGTGCAAAAAAATCAAAATATTGAGAAAAGCATCTTTAAAGTTGTCCAAATGAAGTTCTTAGCCATGCATATTACTAATCAAAAATTAAGTTCTGATATATTTACGGTAGGAAATTTACAAAATATCTTCATGGAACATGATCTTTACTTAATATCCTAATGATTTTTGGCATAAAAGAAAAATGTATAATTTTGACTCATACAATGTATTGTTGGCTATTGCTACAAATATACCCCAGTATAATGACTACCAATTCATTTAAAAACCCTAGCCCTAAAAGGAAATATTTTTAATTTACTATCTCTGGCTCCACCAAAACCATTAATTACGTGTAAAATCAATGGTAGATGATATGTTGTTTTATGAATTAGGGCTTTTAATTTAATTTAATTTATTTATTTTCCTGAGAATGAGAGTTTAAAGCAAGACAGGTTGACTTAATGCTTTCCTTAAATATTCAATTGAGTCATCAGCTAATTAAATGTGTACTAATTGGCATGCATTTTCAGAAAAATATATTCTGAACATTAGATAAAGGCAAAGTTTTTGCTTGATTTTGTTGACATATCAGAGTTAAAGTTTGTTTCTCTTTCACTCCATAAAATGCAGTTAGAAAAAAATCATTTTCCACCATGATTTTAGTAATAAAATGTTGTATAAATCAGGTGAACAACATATGAATAAACCCCTCAGTAAAACCCTTCAGAATACGCTCTCAGAAAAAGAGGTACAACAGCTGTCACTGGGGCGCTACCTTTTCAAAAGTTACACTTTTGTATCTTTTAGGTGCTAATATGTACACTTTAGGTGCTAATAAGTACCTTTAAGGTACCATTATGGACTCTTTTGGTACATAGGTATGCCTTTTGAAAAGGTACCGCTCCAGTGACAACTATTGTACCTTTTTTTCTGAGAGTGTAGGAATGAAACAACTGTGCAGTTTGCTGTATGTAAGCACTACTGAAGTGGAGATAAAACTCACAGCTTTTAAAGATATGAACTGTTGTTGAAATCTACCCGCATTTAAAAAAAATGAGTGCAATAAAATAAACACTTAAATGTGTATTTTGCATGTTTTCTTCCTATGACTCTGAG
This sequence comes from Sinocyclocheilus anshuiensis, assembly GCF_001515605.1. Lineage (NCBI taxonomy): Eukaryota > Metazoa > Chordata > Actinopteri > Cypriniformes > Cyprinidae > Sinocyclocheilus > Sinocyclocheilus anshuiensis. Next base: position 24,375 of record NW_015542358.1, on the reverse strand, counting down.
AAAAAGCCATGTTATGCAAGCAACATCTCCAAACTAACTAGTGCATGAAAAAGCTAAATACTAAATGATTATGTTTCACTGTAATATGTGTGAGGATGCACATCACGTGTTTGTCTCCCTCTTTCTTTCAGAACGATACTTCATTCCTGTTGTTTGTTTTCTCTTCTTTAATGTGATGGACTTTATTGGCAGATCTGTCACGTTAGTATCTAAGTGGGTGAGTGAAGTATTTTATCATTCATTCTTTCATTAATGCATTTATGTTTCACCACCAACAGAACTGCAGGTAAAAAATAAATAAATAAAATTCACATTTATACCTGAGTGAAAGTTAATGGCACGTATGCAGTGCCCTACACTAGAATTGGTAAAAATGATCAAAACAGACTGTGAAAAAATATTTTTGGTTTATGCAAAAAGTCTAGCCTTTAATGAAAATGAAAAATTAAATATTAAATATATTTATTACTCATACACTACCATTCAAAAGTTTGGGGTCATATATATAAAAAAATAAGAATCCATTTACAATTAAATAAAAATTATATATATATACAGTATATATATATATGTGTGTGTGTGTGTGTGTGTGTGTGTAGTTTATTTTTATTTTTTTAAAGACATTAATACTTTTATTCAGCAAGGATGCATTAAATTGATTAAAAGTGACATTAAAGACAATGTTACAAAAAAATGTATTTCAAATAAATTATTTTGAACTTTCTATTTAATCAAAGAATCCTCAAAAATGTATCAAGAATGTATATTTCTGTAAATATATTTTTTAAGTCACTTGAATATTACATTTCTTTGATTGAATGAAAGAAAAAGAGGATAAACAGGTCTTCGTGACATTTTTCCACAGCCTATGAGAAAATGTTTCCTTTTTTTTTTTTGTATTATATTGTGTCAAAACGTTCTGCTTGGTGGGGCTTTCATACAGTATGTAATAATTTCATGGCATGATTTCTGTCTCTCCCGCAGCCCTCTAAAGACAGTCGTTTGTTCCCGGTGCTGGTGGTTTGCCGAGTGATCTTCGTTCCTCTGCTCATGATGTGTAACGTTCAGGAGAGACACTACATGCCTGTGCTCTTCTCAAACGACGTCATGTTTGCTGCAATCATGGTGTGTTTCTCCGTGTCCAGCGGATACTTTGTGTGTCTGTCCATGACGTACGCGCCACAGTGAGTACACACTTCTCTCACACACACACACACACACACACACACACACACAGTGTACAAATGGACTCAAGGCTGCATTTATTTGATTCACAATATAGTAAAAATAGTAATATTGTGAAATATTAGTGCAGTATAAAATAACTATTTTCGATTGTAATATGTTTTACATGAAATGTATTGCTGTGATCAAAGCTGAACTGTCAGCATCATTACTCCAGTCTTCAGTGCCACACGATCACCAAGTTTGGAGAAATGTAGCACTGCATGAGTGTCTCAGCAATGGATCCGAATGGGTGCCGTCAGAACGAGAGTCCAAACAGCTGATAAAAACATCACAGTAATCCACACCACTCCAGTCCATCAGTTGAGAAGCCAAAAGCTGCGTGATTGTAACAAACTAATCCATTGAGACGTTTTTAACTTCAAACTTTTGCTTCTGGCTAAAATCCAAAATGCATAATAACACTTCCTCCAGTGAAAAAGTGCATCTCTTGTTGTCTCTCACATCAAAATCCAGAAACGTGTTTGTTTAGAGCTGTTTTGTCTTGTAAACGGTTTCTTGATCTGTGCAGATTTCTCTCCTGATTCAGACCACTTTTACTCTGGAGGAAGCGTTATTATGGATTATGGATTATGGTTTAGCCAGAGGCAACAGTTCAAAGTTAAAAACGTCTTAAGGATGGATTTGTTTCTTACAAACATGCAGCTTTTCTCTTCACAAGACATTAACTGATGGACTGGAGTGCTGTGGATTACTTGTGGATTATTGTGATGTTTTTATCAGCTGTTTGGACTCTCATTCTGACGGCACCCATTCACTGCAGAGCATCCATTGCTGAGACACTGATGCAATGCTACATTTCTCCAAATCTGATGAAGAAACAAACTCATCCTAATCTCGGATGATCTGAGAGTGAGCACATTTTCATGTTCCTTTAAAAACATGCACACATCATGAAATCTCACATGCTGATGTTTATGTCCTCTCCTCTCTTTCCAGGCTCGTGGAGCCTAAAGATGGCGAGACGGCCGGCGCGTTGATGACGTTTTTTCTGGCTCTGGGTTTGTCGTTGGGAGCAGCGTTGTCGTTCCCGCTGCGTTTTCTTGTCTGACGCTCACGATCTCACTCTCACTCCTGAATCCTCGGCTCTCAGGGTGTCTGCAGTTGGGCTGCGATAATAAATCGATGCATAGCGATTCGTGGATCGATTCTGAGCTTAGTTTTAGCCCTACGCTAGTTTTTAAGTCATGCAAGTGGTTAAATGTACTTGCACCTTTATGCTTTTATGACTATGAATGTTCCCACTGTGAACACTTTTGCAATTCGCTTCAACCTTTTCAAACTGTATGAATGATTATTTTAGGCTCAAGCGTGTGCAAGGAACTGGAAGCAAGCAGAGCACGGCTGTTTCTAAAGCACGCACCTGCTTGTTCAAAACTGAGCTCAGAATTGATTCGAGAGAGAATCGCGATGCATTTTTACAATCTCAGAGTAAATGTAGAATCATTGCTTGATGCATCAGTATATTTTCCCAGCCCTAGTCTGCAGTTTCATTGAACTTTGTAAACAAAAGTGCACAAAGCACATTTTGGTTGCACAAAGTGCTCTATCTGGTCATCTAGTTTATTATTTTTATGAATTTTTTTGAAAGGCTGGTCATAATTTTAAGTCTTGCATAAAAAAATAGATTGGTCTAATTTAAATCCAAAAAATAAGACTTTTAATATAAATAGTATATACAGTATTATTAAAACATACCTTATCTTCTATGGTAATTTTATAGAGAAGCTTTGTGAAAAAACATCCAAATGGGATCCATTTTTTATGTTATTGCCCAGCCCTAGTCGCTAGTATTATTGTTATCGATATGAGATCATCTTCAGACGGTGGATGCAACACAACTGTTGCTACCATGAACAATAGATTATGGGATGAAGGATTTTTTTTAATGCAAACAATTGCATTCAGGGAATTTGTAAGTTTTGAAAGGAACATTATTATGTACATTTCTTGTAATAATAGAGTGTTTATTACATATATATTTACATTTTCTATATATAGAAAGTCTGAGACCACGATCTCATAAAAAAACCTGCAAATACAGTTTTGGGATTTTGAAAAACATAAAATACAGCATCTCTGATTCTGTACTATTTCTAGGTCAGTAATCGCATAAGTAAAAAAAAAAAAAAAAAAAGTACGACTCCTTTGTACAAAAGGTCAAATTTTCGTGCATAAAAGCACACATGCTCTTAGCCCGAGTTATGCTGGGATAACATGGATCATCAGGTTTTACTTTCCTCAGCTTTTCAAATTATGCTGATAATGGGAAAAAAATGAATGTATTATAATGCCAAATAGTGCATTTGCACTAGTAATCGCAGATGTATGGACTTTGTGCTGTAATGCATACCACATCAAGCCTGTAACATGTTCAAACATGCATAGACAGGTATCGAAGACACACATCTGAAAATTAATGTATTATTTTTAGGGTCCCGCAGGCGAGACATGACGTAAAAGCATTCCAGATTGTTCTCTTGTTTTTGACAACAGTAAATTTAATTTGGACTCTTAGATCAGTTTTCAAACTGAGCTCCAGAGAAAATTTCTTAAAAAAAAAAAAATAAAAAATTTAAATAAACATTATTTATCCAATTTGACATTATTTCCAATTTGTTCTGTTTCGTAAAGACTGGTTGGAAATGAAATGAATCATGATTATTTAATTCTGTTGAAGGAATTAACTAATAGTGTGTAGAAAATATGCTTTATTTAATACGGAATACAAACAAAAAGATATTCTCCATATGTTTTAATTGCATAGATTTTTCCCCACTTTTTTGGTTTTTGTTTAATAACTATAAAGACAACAAGTAGGCTCGTCGTCTCGTGTGGAAACTGCCTTAAACTGACCTGACCTTTCATTTCACTCTCATGCATATGGAATATATATATATGAAGCTTTGAAAAAAAAAAAATTGTTTGTGAAACTTTCTGTATGCATGTTATGCTGGAGTGTACAAAGTGCCATATGAATGTGTTTTTATAAAACCAGCGAATATGTTACATTCTGAATTTTTAGAAAATGCTGATTTTGTAGTGGTTTCAGTGTTTAGTGGTGATTTAGAGTGATACCTTTTATTAAATAGCCCATTCTACATGTTCATTCCTCCAAAAACACAAGATTAATTTACAGTCATGCGTTTGACAGTACAATCATAATGTCTTGACAACTAGTCGAACCAGGTTTAAACAGCCAGCAGATGAATGCGATCTCGCTCGGCTGTGATGACAGGATTGCTTTTGAATCTTGGAGAATTAGCAGATTTAGAAGAACATATTCATTCTTGATGATGACTCCAGTGTCTATTCATATTTTTATTTTTTTTACATTTACTGTATGAGGTGTAACCGTGCAAGTTGCTTTTTATAAAAAAAAAAAAAAAAATGCGTGCTGAAGGTCACTTTTATTTGTGTTTGTAGTGAAATCCAATACTGTATCAGAGGAAAATGACAATATAACAAAATATATCACAGTAGTTTGTTCTACATCCAGCAGCAAACGTCTCCGATGAAGGCAAAACTTCAGAAATGTCATTAAATGCACTGATGCTTGTTTTTCTTTTCAAAGAAATCATTAATATCAGCACATTGCTCACACACACACAGTTTCTACAAACAGTCTGTTCCGTCTATATAAAATAAGTTTTCTTTTTTTAAGAAGCAAAGGTGGTTATTCAAATATTTTGAGTTTATAATCAGGATGAATTGTTTTGATGATTAAAATCCTAGTACATGCACAATCCGAGTGTGTGCATGTACACACATTCAGGACTGTCATCCTATTGCCCCGTCAGTATATTTTTTGCAGTGTAAAACTAGCAGTATTGCTTACATTTTTACCATGCTTTCATTTTTTTGATTATAATTTGTAAAAAACATTCTGACAGTGGTGTGTAATATCAAACATATTGAGGTCCTTTGATCGTAAGAAGCTGTATTTTTTTAAATGAATGCTGTTAGACTTTTTTCAAATACTAAAGAGCTGTGCCACTGCTGCTTAAAAAGATATCATTCTATTCAGTACGTTTTTTTCCCCACATAAATTGAGCTTAACTTGACTAATTGCACAATTTCATTGACTTATTTTCCCAACACAACTGATGTTGGACGCAAACAATTTGATTCTTGTTGAATTTTGGTGAATATTTCATGAATGTGCATGCAAAGTGTTTTGTGTGTTGTTTTGAAAAGGCTGAAAATGTGCTCAAAATGACTGGTTTCCATGCAGTTTGCCAATAATCAACGCTTTGAAAACCAGCAAAGAGTCCGGTAAAAACCAGAAAACCTTTATTATAGCGTGTCAAACTCTAAAGTATGAAATGCATGAAAACTTATCAACGTTAAAATTCAGAGTTTAGTCGAAATTTAAGATTTGTTTTCTGAATTGTCCAAGAAAAATGCACTTTTCCTTTATCTAGTTGAGTTTGTCAAAAAAAATAAAAAAATACAACAAATAATAACAAAAAGGCAAAGTACAAATATCAATACTTAGTGCACTAAATACAAAAAACATTTACTATTTATACTTGAAATTATTTGCACCTTGTGTGCAAATAGTCACCGCAAGCAGTCATGACAAAAATATATATAATTATATATTTTAGCTAATTTTGAACAAACATATGTGGGTCAAATTGACCCCTAAAACACTAGAAATAGATGGGAATTATTACATTAGTCTCTGACAAGCTAAAATAGAGGGTTTCAATGTTTTACAGTGTTGATTTTTGGCAAATTGCATGCAAACCAATGGGGTCAATTTACAACAAAGTTGTAAAGTTGTACACCCAGTTTTTTAATGCAACAGGAAAGAGATATTTGTGCATTTTCTATTTATCAAAAGATGGAAAAATATGTCATAACCAGATGTGCCATGTAGCCATGAGCATTTCAGCATTTTAAAGCACAAATGCATGTGTGTGGATTGCAGTAGAGCTGAGTTTCTACAGTCTCAGCGTAGTACGGCAGATTGTAGTAGTCTGCTGGTTTCTCCACAAACTAGCAGTAAACAGCTCTATCATCCACAGTGTGTCATCCAGTGTCTAAACAACTACAGGACCTGTGTGTGTTCATGACAGCACAGTGAGTGTGACAGTTCCTTTGGTTTTCTTCAGAATACAGACGGCCTCCTCATGAGTGACTCCCTCCAGACTCTGGTCGTTAACGGCGATGACTTGATCTCCGCGCTTCAGACGCCCGTCCTCTGCCGCGGCCCCCTGAACACACACACACACACAGACACAGACACAGACACACACACACACACACACACCAGATAATAATGCATCTGTCTGTCTCGTGGCATCAGTGGATGTACACACTCGCTGTGCCAAAGCGTTACCTTGCTGAAAACGGTTTTGACGTAGATGGGAAGGTCACCGTGAGGGCTGCCGAATCCACCCACGATACTGAAGCCCAGTCCGTCAGGCCCTCGCTCCAAACTAATGCTCTTACACTGCGGAGGACTGAACAAAAGACACGTTAAAACATCGACACTCTATGGTTTTGAATTAACTTTTAATTGCATTATTTTATATCCATCAAACAAGAGTCATGCTTAGAAGAGAAAAGTGTCCAAAAATGCACTTTTTGACAGGAGGAGGTGAATTGGGAAAATTGCCAATATAATTAACCAGTTATTATTACTCTCTTCTTATACAATAATGTTATATAACCTTTAATTAATAGATTGATGATGTTCTTGTAACCCTTCGTGAAAAAAAAAAAATATATATAAATTATACAAATATACTACAAATAGTATATTTGTATAATTTATATATCTGGCAATGGCAACCCTGAAAGCTTGTGGAGGCTTGTTACCAATGCAAGACAACACAAATGCCAAATTAAAATGAAACGAGAGAAAAATACGATTTAAAATGACACAATTGTCTTTTAGAGCAGCTTTACAGGAGAATCTGAGTCATCTCCATAGTTGAGTTTCTATATTTGATTGTTATTTTCCTGTTTATCTCTGAAGCTGCTTTTGGCACGATCTGTATTGTATAAAGCGCTGTAGAAATCAAGGTGACTTGAATTCAGAAAGGAACTCAACCATTATTCCGTTGACTCACTAAAGCCAGTTTTTAGTCACATTTGGCACATGTTGAGTGTTATTTTATGACGGCTGAAGAGAGTTTTGTGTACAAACCCCAGGTCATCATGAAAAATGCTGCTGGCTGTGAGTCCTGCTGTCTGCTCTGCTGACGGTCCAGTTACTGTTGTATCGCCAGCAATGACCTACACACACACACGTCATATCTGCACTAAACCGTAACACACCACATGAGTTCAGAGTTGTGCATCTGCAATTAGTCTAGTCATTTTGTGAGAAAATGCATTTATGTGTGCACTTAAAATGCAAATGCACTTAATGTGTGCACTTTTGATTGAAAAGAGAAGTGCACTTAATAGTACCGAATGTGCACTTGTAGTGCACTTCAAATCTTAAAAGTATATTTAAAAAAAAAGTACTTACATATAATATTAATGAAATAATAGGCCAGTTAAAGTGTACTTAAACACACTTTCATGACTGTTTCTGAACACACTTAAGTAGACCTTTTAAAAGCGCACTTTGTAATAATGTCAAAATAAAAGCTTTACTTCAAAGTGCATTTTAAATCAATATGTTTTAATAATCTTTTGTCATGCTTTAAAGAAGTACACTTATTTTGATGTGTTGACTAACATACTAAAGCACATGTAAAGTACTTGATTATAATTGTAACTGTAGTGTGTTATTCAATATTACATTTAAAGTTAATATATTTAGCAACTTCATCATTACTAATGTGTAATTACAAACATATTTAAATATAACACATGCATATATTTAAAACATGCAAGTTTCAATAGAAATAACATACTTTTTAGTTTAACAAGTATATTTTAGTTTATCATAAATGCTTGTCAGTACATTAAGCATATTTCAAAGACAGAAATAATTATATTACATATAAAGATGTACTTAAGTCCTACTTAAAAATCACTAAAGTTCAGTTTAAATTACAAGTTTCATTTAATTACAATTAACATGCAATTAAGAGTCAGAAAACATGACATTCAGTTTGCATGTAGATGCTATCTATCTATCTATCTATCTATCTATCACACACACACACACACACACACACACACACACACACAGATAATAAACATGAGAGACTATGATTCACAAATGCACACCAGCTTCAGTGTGTCAGACCTACTGGACAAAAAAAAAAGTTTTGTAACTCTGGTTCAGATGTTAGCCACTCTTTATCACAACCCTGCTAAAAGTGCCAGTACGTGCGTTCATTGGCGCCCCTTCAGCTGGTGGCGCCCTAGCCGACCGCCTATGCCTAGAAACGGCCCTGCCTGTGAGGCGTGCACCAGTGTTAACTAAAACCAAAACTATTTTTTTTTTATAACTGAAATGTGTGTGTATATACAGTATATATATATATATACAGGTGCATCTCAATAAATTAGAATGTCGTGGAAAAGTTCA
>NW_015542358.1:3159-15490 GCF_001515605.1 Sinocyclocheilus anshuiensis | reverse complement strand
AATGTGTGTGTGTATATAGAATATATATATATATATATATATATATATATACAGTATATACTACATGGAAAAAAATGACTTAAAATGAGAATTAGAAATGTTGCCTTGGCAACTAAATGAAATAAGTTATAGTTATTGCACTAAAATTACTGAAAGTTACTGAAATAAAATTAAAGCTACAGTTCAAAATTAAATTATTCAAATTTCTATATAAATTATAAACTAATAAAAATGAGAAACGCACATAAATAATTTACTAAAACAACAAATTTAAAATTAAAATGAAAAAAAAGCTAATTCAAAATATTAACAATAATAGAAGAGTACAAATGTATTAACAACAACAACAATAATAATAATAACAACAACAATACCAATAATTATTATTATGAATATGAGTATAAATAATAAACAAATAATAAACATATAAATATATATAATACATACAAAACATATAAATAATAAATGTAAAAATATAAACTTTCTATTGCTATTTATTTTGTACATATTTTATTTCTATATCTACTTTTTATCTTTTAATTGAGTACTATTCTATTTAGTATATTATAACTGTAATTTTGTATTTCATGCAAATTCTGTTATTCATATATTCATGTTTTATTCTTTAACTTTAACATTTCTTACCATTTTTTATTTTTATGTAATGGAGTGACTGTAAAAAGCATTTCACTGGATGCCTAACTGTGGATGGTTATGTATGTGACAAATAAAAAAATGACTGATTTGATTTGAAATAATAAATAAACTATAAATAAAAAATAAGAAATATAAAATAAGAACTAATGTTAAATAATACTGGTGTGCACTTGTAAGACCCACTCCAACTAATAACAAGGTCAAACCTGCTTCAAATCTGGCAACCACAGTCTTCAAGAACAAACTTGCTCATTGTGTGAGAATGTGTTTTGGGATCACAGCTTCGGTATCAGAGCTATCAGATGAACAGTGATGGAACAGAAAACAAGAGAGTGTGAGTCTTTAACTGTTTCTGTGTCTGACCTGACTGCTCTGGGACAGACGGCGCTCAGAGTGGAATGGCCCCGCCTTAAAACGACCCACATCCAATCGGATTGGACCAGCACAACTCTGAGGAAAAACAAAACCAGTTTACATGAGTGACACATGTGTATTGGTTTTCACATTCACACTAGATCAATCACATTTATATACAAGAAAGGACATGAGAAGGAGCCAAACTCAAAATTTCAAAAATGATCTCATTTATTTAAAAAAATGTGTTCATTTTTACACTTTAGTTCTTTATTTCATGAGAGTTAGGTTTCACTATTTCAGATGCTATTAGAAGTTCTGGAGACATTATGAAACATTTTCGCAAGAGCATCTGGTCATTATTGATTCACAGCTCATAAAAACAATAAATCAAACATAGGGCACACCATGTAAATGGTGACTGCATTTTATTGACAATTCTCAAATCTTGCTGCACATTACTATTGATTTTCACTGGGGTTATTATTGCTAACTAAATCTAAAACAAAAATACAATAGAATTTTGCTACTTCAAACAAGATAAACATTAGCTGAAATAAAAATAAGTAAATAAATAAAATAAAAATAAATAAATAAATAAAATAAAAAACTTACTGTATTTCAACATTTAAATTTTGAACTAAATAACTAAAACTACATAAATAATTAATAAAAACTATATAGGCATTTAAAAAAATGACCTAAGGAATTCTGACTCAGAATGATACTAAAATACGAGTGCTGTCAAACGATTAATCGCGATTAATCGTATCCAAAACTATATATTTTAAAGTGCTGTCAAACGATTAATCATGATTAATCACATCCAAAATAAAAGTTTTTGTTTACATAATATATGTGTGTGTACTGTGTATATTTATTATGCATATATAAATACACACACACACACACACACACACACACACACACACACACACACACACACACAGTATCTATTTTGAAAATATTTACATGTATTTACATGCATATATTTATATTCATTTAATTTAAATTATATATAAATATATAAACAACATATTTTTCTTAAATATATACATGCATGTGTGTGTATTTTTACATGCATAATAAATATTCACAGTACTCACACATATTATGTAAACAAAAACGGTTATTTTGGATGCGATTAATCGCGATTAATCGTTTGACAGCACTATAAAATACATAATGTTTAAACCAAAAACTATACAGATATATATACAGAAACAGTCTCTTCTCTTTCGATACGCCCAGTGATATATCTGATACATCTGAATGTTTGAATATCTTTCAGTAATAATCAACTGTAAAAGGCAGTGACTCTGTGACGCTCACCTTGAGCAGCGCAGCCACATACTCTTGAGTGGCTGAGCGAACGTCCTCGCCGTTAACCGAGAGGATCTGATCTCCCTGCATCAGCCTTCCGTCAGTCTCCACCGCTCCACCCTTCACAATGTCCGACACAAACACCCCTGTGTCGCTCCTGAGACAGAGACACAATCACTGACCGCTCATGCAGGAGATACAGAGCTCAATAAAAGAGCTATGCTTCCATCACCCTGTTTTTATGCGCATTTTGAAGTATCGCATAAGAAACGAGTGATGGAAACGGCAAATTTCGAATAAAAATCCCTTAATTTGCAAAAAAGTTTTTACGCTCGCTTGAGGTGGTTATTGACTTGTGCGAAAGAGGGTTAATGTGAATAAAAGGAGATGGAAACGCATTTGCCGAGTAAATTCCTCCATGCGCATCAAAAAAGTCATGTGACTGCGCTATTGGGACGGCAAACCCTAACCAGTGGACCAATCTCATTCCTCAGCATCTGAAATGTTATGGTCATTTTGAAATGTCCGAGCAAAGTCTGTCATCAACGCATTTCTGTATAATTGCCTCCCAGAACTGTTACACGACTGTGTTCCCAAACATCAGCATCCACCTCCAAAAGCAATGACCGCATTTATTTTGTTTCGTCTTCTCGCTCTGAGGCGCAAGTAATTTATTATATAGGCCAATGAAAATTATTGTATTCAATGGTTTCTCCTACTTTTCATAGTGATATACTGTATAGCCTAGCGTCAGTTCTACCAGGAAGTGACGATTTTGTTCTCTTTGACTCGTTGGATGGAAACGGTGCTTATTTGCAAATGTTTTATGTGATATTTCAATTTTGCGCATAAGTTAAATTCGCAACTTTAGATGGAAACCCGGCTATTGTATTACATTACTGATTTAGAAAAAGCCAATTATCAGGTTTCCATCCAAGGATTAAAAAAAAAATATATATATATATATTTAGCGCTTCAAAATTTTTACCGATATAGCTGATGGAAATGCCATTCATCGATAAAATTTCTCATGTGTCGACACAATCTTTTTCCATTTAACTTTAGCGCATAAATTCTATATCGATAGTTCAAATGTCGCAAAAATTTGTTTGGAAACACTTTTTGTCGAGAAAAGGGGCGTTAACGCAAATAAATGTGTTGTCACATGACAGAATTAGCCTATAGGCAGCATCCGTGTTCGTGTTGCTCACGTTAAAGCACCGTTTCCCTGTAGTTCAAAAGCGCATTAAATCATATTCATATTATTAAATTGACAAGTTACCGCTCAAACATAGGCCTACATATCTTAATTTGATGTACGTTGCAAGTTCAAATTTATTCATTTTGTTCTGAAGATCTTGTTTTACGTGGAAATTGGAACGATAAGTACAACATTTTAAATTAATTCGTTTTGGCTGGTTAGTAGCTTCTTATATTTTTATTCTTGTTTTGTTCTGAGTACTGTTCTACTGTTAAATTTGAAAGGATTTGTTCTGAAATGAGGGGAAATAAAATAGCATGTTTTTTACAATATGTTTGGCTGGCTGTATTTTATTATGACAATGAACAGGCTGCGTTGTCGAGTTAGTAATGCTTAAATGCTTAACTTTTTTCCTTATAAAAGTGGAAACAACTTATAAATATACAACAAATAGCCTACTCCATTTGTGGTCATATAAGAGTAAGACATTATTCAAAACTATTCTAAATATTTCTTTTATTTTCGTACATTCACAAAAACAAAACACTGTGCTTTTGTAAAATAAAGGAAACAAACAGGATGCCGCTTTCTCAAAAGCGCATCAGAAAAATCTAACGAAATTCTGCATTTAGGCTGCTAATTGTTGCACAGTTTTTTTCTTTTGTTTTGTTAATTCAGTAATTATTTAGAAAAATACATTTCGCTTATATGCCTATTTATTTCTTTTATATATAGCTTTATAATGTTATCGCAGAAGCGCTGCAGGTAACCATGTGAATCCTCACATTCTGTTGTTTATGCTGCCTTTTTTCGTGTATAAAATTAATCCCTGGAAAACAAATTTAAGTATTTTTAATGGGTCACAGCCACGTATCAATTCAAATTTCATTTAATTGTAATTTAACATGATCTTGTCGGTTAACGGTTAATAATGGCTTAACGACCGTTGGTTGTCGGTTAGGCTTTAGGAGAAATATAATAACCGAAATGAACATTCCTATTTCCTAATAAAAGTTAATCAGAAAAATTATGATTATTGCTTGATGATCAAGTATCTAAATAGTCTATAACAAAGTACAAAAAAAAAACTTATGACACTTTCTAATAAAAATAATTGAATGCAGGCCTATACAATTTAATAATAGGCTATATAATTAAGTTTTGTTTCAAATGGATAAAGAACAGGCTACTAGCCTATATAATTTACGCAATATAGATGAAATTATGTATGGAAACAGCTCAAGGGCAATTCTTTTTTGCAATACGCCAAAACTTATGCAACAATTCGTGTTTTTAGGGATGACGTCATCACACACACCATTTTATCGGTAAAAGGCCAGTTGGATGGAAACAGGCTGTAGACAGCAAATTTATTATTTTTTTTACACATATTCTCTTTGTCGATAACAAAGCGCAAAAACTGGATGGAAACTTGGAATGTCTCTGAGACAATTAACGCAAAAGGTGTCTGTTTCACATGCACTGTCATGACTGTTTCTTACCACACTTAAGTACACTTTTAAAAAGTGACCTTTGTAATAATGTCAAATTAAGTACATTTTAAATCATGTTTAAAATAATCTTGTTTTATAGAAGTACATTTATTGTGATGTGTTGACCAACATACTAAAGCACATGTAAAGCACTTGTTTATCTTTTTAACTGAAGTATGTTATTCAATATTGCATTTAAAGTTCATATGTTGTAGTGTATTACATGTACTATTAAATACATATATATATATATATATATATATATATATATATATATATCATTACAATTGAATTTTTGTTTATTGATTACTTGGTATTCTCCAGTACAACTGGGGTTAAAAGTTGGTTGAAACATGATTATATTACATAAAAAAACTTAAACAATTTAGTGCTATTAAATATATTAGTTAGAAACCTAACCTATGCAACCTTAAATGCGCTTAATTTTAATAATTTTTTAGATTTTCATCAGTATCACTTGTTCTATGAATTGATAGACAATAATAAAACAAACAAACAAACAAAAACATAACATTTTAGGTTAAGCTGACAAGTGGGTGATATTTTTAACAACATAATTAAAGAAAATTATACATTGTCACAGTGTATTCGGCAGTACGAGTAACTGCATTTTAAAATGTACTTAAGTTTTACTTAAGTGAGTCAAAAAGTTCAATAGCACAATAACACATTACAGTTAATTGCAATTAACATGCATTTCAGTGTCTGAGAACACTGCATTCAGTTCACACTTAAGTATATTCTTTTAAAGTATATTATTTTGGTTACACTTTATTTAACATTAAGTGCACTTTCAGTGTACTTATCCAAGAAAGTACTGCATAGTACAAAGTAACTACGTGGGTTAAGGTTAAGTTTAGGGGTAGGTTCGAGGTTAGTACCTAGTTATTACCCAGTTACTGTAATTGTTATAATAAGTACATACATGGTGCAGCAAGTATTCTTTTTAAAAGTTTTTCATTTTCGCAAGTGGAGATATATCTTAATGTTATACGGCAAATCAAGAACATGGGCTGTAAACAGAACATAATTTAAAAAGAGATGTTTGTGTGCATTTTTATTGTGGTTAAAATGAATGTTTTAATTTCACACTCATGCACCATTACATGTATTACTAATTTAGCAACAGCCAATGTCTCTGAGACAATTCATGCAAAAGGTGTCTGTTGCACATCCGTCATGATTTAACTTCTAACATCGACATGCATGCTGAACTTTATTTAAATGCAAGACATACTGAAGTATTTTCATATGTTTAGATAAAAGATGCTAAAACAACTGCGTCCTATACGGATTTAATATAGAACGCAATTCTGATCAATGTGTAAAAATATGCAGACAGCCCAATTTACTATTTACCCACACTTTACTGACTAGTAGCTTAACTAGTGCTCTAGTACCTTCTCCCGATGACGCTGAGTCCGAGGCCATGGCCTGGTTTCTTCTGAAGCTCGACGCTCAGCGAGTCCCACAGCTCCTCCTCCTTATACTGACCCTCGTCTCTGAAGACCGCCAGACGAACGCGCTGCGGAGTCTGCCGCAAAACATTGATGGCCTCGTCGTGCGTCGCCACGCGCAGATCTACACCGCTCACCTGAGAGAGACAATGAGTTACGAGACGGATGAAATGAAGCTGGCATGAAATAAAAAGGCTAGTCAGAAGAGTCGCGATTGTACCTCCAGAATCTGATCTCCTGCCCACAGTCGGCCGTCTTTAGACGCAGCTCCCTCCTCGTACACCTCGTGAATTATAATAGTGCCCTGAACACAGACAGATACAGTCCTTATAAATGAGTTCCTACGTCCTTGTGAAAAAGAAGTGTGCTTAATTGTGTTGAATGTGCACTTGTAGTGGACTTCAAATCTTAATAGTACATAAAAAAAAAAAAAAACTGTAGTTGCAGATAATGTAATATTAGTGAAATAAAAGGCCACTTAAGTGACTTAAAGAGTCATTTTAAATCATTATATTTTACAATATTTTGATGTGCTGATAAGGCCAGTGTTACTGTACAGTATTATTTATAGTGTTGTATACTATTATAGTGTAATACTTTGAATTAGCTTTTATTTTTAAATTTTCAGTTTTATTTTAATTTTAGTTTAAGTTTTAATTATTTGTAATATGTTTTTGTCATTTTTATTAGTTTTCATTTCTTTATATTTATATTTAGCTTTTAATTAATATCTCTTTTATTTTTATATTTTAGCTTTTTAAGTAATTTTGCTATGATTTTGTCATTTTTATTAGTTTTTTTAAGTTCTATTCATCTTTTATTAATATTTCAAATTAACCTTTTTATTTTTATATTTTTAGTTAAAATTTATTTTGAGTTTTAGTAATTTTGCTATGTGCTTTTGTCATTTTAATTAGTTTTTGTTTTTAATATTTGTAATTAGCTATTTTATATATATATATATATATATATATATATGTTGCATCTTTCCCAAAAAGACTCATGGCTGTATTAGATCAAAAGGGTGCTTCTACTAAATACTGAGCAAAGGGTCTGAATACTTAGGACCATGTGATATTTCAGTTTTTCTTTTTTAATAAATCTGCAAAAATGTCAACGATTCTGTGTTTTTCTGTCAATATGGGGTGCTGTGTGTACATTAATGAGGAAAAAAAATTAACTTAAATGATTTTAGCAAATGGCTGCAATATAACAAAGAGTGAACAATTTAAGGGGGTCTGAATACTTTCTGTACCCACTGTATATATATAGCTATTTATTTATTTATTTTTAGTTTTACTTAAACTTGTAATATTTCTGTTAACTGCCAAGATAACATTTCTAATTTGTGTTCTAATTCTAAATTAACAGTTTTTTAGCTCAAGCTTTTCAAATAATATTTATATTTTATTTCAGCTCTATTTCACTTAATCAATAGTTTTAGTTTTAATACATAACAACGACAACTGGATTTTCTTTAAGTTCCAACTTTTTGAGTTGAAGACTATGTAAATAAAAAATTGATGGTGGAAGCTAATTTTGTGCACATTTTGGTAATTTCCTGTGTGTGAGTGCACAAGTTTCTATCAGTCGCACACGTCAGTGAGTTTATTCACCAGCAGCGTGTCACAGCCGCCCACGATGCTCAGCCCCAGTCCTGTTCTGCCCTTGCTGATCTCTATAGTGGTCTCACAGCCGGGGATGATGGGACACGTCGCCGGATCAGACGCCAGTGTCGCCGGTGTGGAGCATCTGCTCGAATCTGCAGCACAATATTCATGAGGACAGAGATCAGCTTCTGATTCATTCAATAATAAACTTGTTCTGTTTTACTTTAATACCCCCAGACCCCGCCCTCTTACTCCTGATTGGCTCTGTCTCTGATGATGTCAGAGACACCAGCGGCAGGCTGCTTCCAGAATCTGATCCAGAGCAAATCTGATTGGATGAGGAGGGTTGGGAGGCGGAGTCAGTGCAGATGGTGAGTTTCACGGATTGCTGGGGTTTCTGGAGGAGTGACGTCACCTACAACACACATTTCACATCAGACGGTGACATTTTTGGAGATAATAAATCCTATTTACATACACTACTGTTCAAACGTTTTAGGGTCGGTAAGATTTGTTTTTGTCTCTTCTGCTCACCAAGACTGCATTTATTTGATCAAAAATACAGTAAACTCTTACTTCAAAACATTTCACAGTTGGAAAGAGTTTTACCTTTTCCACAGAGAGTCCCAGCACCATCTCATCATCCACTGTGAGCAGCCGGTGTCCCGCTGCAATCCGACAGTCCTGACACACACACACACACACACACACACACACACAGAGAGAGAGAGGTTAGATATTTGCATTATAGTATATATTGTTACCATAAAACACAGATATTCTCTCAAAAGCCTTATTAAATCAAAAAGACACAGTATTAGTGCAACACACATTGACATCAAGTGTGACTTATTTTTATGAATTATTTACATCCACAAAATTGCCTTGAAATTAATTTTCCAATTTTTCAGGCATGCTTTATTGTGATTGGTTAATCACAGCAATTTGTGTTCAAATATATTTGTATAATGACCCCAGCAAACAGTTTCTCTCTTTCTGAGGGCTATCTATACATTAAACAGGGTTATTATTGACTATTATTGATATTTTCGTAACTTGAAATAAAATAAACATTAGCTGAAATAAAACTTCAGCTTATTTTATTTGAGCTAGTTTTCAAGGCAATATTTCTCAGTTCTGTTTAGTTCAAGTTAAAGTATTAAAACAACTGAAACTAAATAAAGTAAAACTAATAAATAACAATTAATAAATACTACGTAGACATATTTTTAAAAATGAAAATGACAAAAACACACAACAACTGAAATTAAAGTAAAAACGGAAAATGTTAAATCTAATTCAAAACATTAACAAAAACTATAAGAGTTTATCAGTGATGCTAAAATAACACTTAACCCCTACCCCTAACACTTAATAAAAACCAACCACGTTTACTTTCCTAAAACACTTTGCTGGTCTTAATTGCGCACAATTCATCAATGCAAAAAAAATTTGTCTGTAATAATCAAAATGTCACACAGGCAACACTTTTCCCTACATTTAAAAACCCTCTATGTCTCTCTGGCAGAACATCAGAAATACTGTATGTCACATTTGAAAAGTACAAAGGGTTGTGATAGGGCTGGGCGATATAGCTAAAAAATGTATCAACGATATAATGTTTCATATCGTTCGGTATCAATAAGTATTGACATTTTTTATAACCTTTTTTAAAACAAAGAGCAATAGAAAAACATGTTCAAATTTAACCACTGTGTTTTTAAATTAACCCAACTTATTGAGACAAACAACAAATATTTTTTTGTTTTAACAGTTAAACACACAATAAAAATTAAACAAATATCTAATTTCTAATGTTTTATATGCAGAGTAAATAGGTCTCAAGGAAACATTTGGCTTGTATCACGAGGCCACAGGAGGGCGCAGTGCAGCAGTCATATTTGTCCGTCTAAAAAAATGTGCTGAATATGCATCTGTGTGAATGGCTTGGTTTCAGTTTTCAGCTAATCAAGATCTTCTCCTCACTGAGATACTATATTTCTCTAATATTTTGAATACATAACACAGCAGCGGCGCGTCTCGTGGGCTAGACTAACAAAACATTAAAATGCAACAACGTCACTTGCATCACCGCATCTCGTGCTCCACTAATGACGCTCCCTGATGCACACTTAACATTCAAATGTTTATTTTAAATTCGACTAATAATCATTCTTTATTCACAATCTCCTCATCACAGGCAGGCACAGCACTCAGCATGTGGTCATGGTTGTGTGAGATGTCTGGGTCACTCATAGCACGTGCCTATATCGTGCACTATATCGAACATTTTTTCTACCGTTATCGAAGAAGGTGTACCGTCGATACCGTTTTATCGCCCAGGCCTAGGTTGTGAACATCGTTTCTTTTGCCTTTAATTTTGCAGCACAGTGATTCATACCCTTCCAGCTGCTCCGTTCTCATCCACACTCTGAATAATGCATCCGCTCCTGCTGTCATCCTCCTTCAGAGAGAAAAAAACACTGAACATCACCGCTACAGAGCGAGAAACCACACAAACACTGAGTCAGAAGAGAGCTGAAGTGTGTGTCAAATTCATAAATAGATAAACAGATGAATGAATGAATGAATGAATGAATGATTGAACCAGAGGGTGAGAGTTTGGCTGCTTGGCTTCAAATGCTGGTCCCTTAAAATCTCTTAAACCGTGAAATGGACTTATTGAGATGAAGAAGAATGCTAATGGATAGCTCTACGTTTTAGAAAAGAATGAACAATCGAGTAAAGAAACAAACAAGTGTATAAAGTAATGAATTACCAATCTTCTTCTCGTTTAATGTGTGTGTGTTTACCTCTCCTTGTGAAAAAGTAGTCCACCTTACAATACTATTAAAAAAGTGGTTATTATGGAAATAATATGCTTTAAATAATATACTTAAGTGTGAACTGAATGTTATGTTGTCAGACACTTAATTGCATGTTAACTGCAATTAAATGAAAATGTAGGTTACACTTTATTTTAAGGTGTCCTTGTTACATTGTAATTATATATTTAAGTACTGAGTAATATTAATTAACTACATGTACTTACTATATGGTTAGGGTTAGGATTAGGGTTACTTGCATGTAATTATGCATAATTAATTGTTATTATAATAGTAAGAACATGTAACGTGTAACAAGGACACCTTAAAATAAAGTGTTACCAAACTGTATTACAGTTTAAATTTATATTAATTTATATTAAAAATAGTTTAACTTTGGAGTGTTTTTTCACTTAACTAGGACTTAATCTATAATTTTTATATGTATTTTCATATTTACTCCTATTGTCTTTGAAATATGGGTAAAGTACTGCTGAATGTACTGACAAGCATTTATACCAATTATAATATTTTTGCAATACATTTGTAATAAAGTGTAGTGCTCTCAAATGATTAATCATGATTAATCGCATCCAAAATAAAAGTTTTTGTTTACATAATATATGTGTATTTATTATGTACATATACATACATATATTTACACACATACAGTATATATTTGAAAAATATTTACGTGCATATACTTATATAATTTATATCTAAATATATTTAATATAAATTTAAAATATGTTATTTTTATATATGTGCATGTGTGTGTATTTATATATACATAATAAATATACACAGTACACACACATATGTAAACAAAAACTTTTATTTTGGATGCGATTAATCACGATTAAACATTTGACAGCACTAATAAATTGTAAATTTAGTGCCTTTAAAATACATGAAATTAAATGTAATATTGAATAACACACTACAGTTAAAATTATAACCAAGTAATTCACATGTGCTTAAGTATGTTAGTCAACACATCAAAATAAGTGCACGTCTTTAAATCATGATATAAGATTATTAAAACATAATAATTACAACAGTACTTTAAAGTAAAACTTTTAATTTGACATTATTACAAAGGCCACTTTTTAAAAGTGTACTTAAGTGTGTTCAGAAACAGTCATGTAAGTGTCTCTCAAGTCACTTAAGTGACCTTTCATTTCATTAATATTATATTATCTGCAAAAAAACATTCTTTTAAGATTTGAAGTACATTACAAGTGCACATTCACTACAAACAAGAGCACTTCTTTTTCACAAGAGTCTAAAGCTGACTTGATCCCAAAAGGTAAAACTGATTCAGAAATGAAGTAAATAATGTCTTTTAAAGTCTGGGTTAAGGGCACAGATGTGTGTGAGTTCACCTCTG
>NW_015542358.1:0-940 GCF_001515605.1 Sinocyclocheilus anshuiensis | reverse complement strand
ACCCTCTAACATCTTACTTAGACAACTTTTTCCCCCTTTCATCCAGACCATCACGCACCACCCCCTCAGCCTCTGCCCCCTGGCTGCCCGATGTCCTCCGTGAACATCGCTCTAGGCTTAGGGCTGCAGAAAGGAAGTAGCGCAAATCAGTCACTCCTCTCTTCCTTCTCTGCAAATGTCTCCACTGCTAAAACAGCATACTATCACAACAAAATTAACAATTGTTCCCACTCTCACACACTTTTCAAAACCTTCTCCTCTCTTCTTTGTCCAAAAACACATGCAACACGCAACTTTCATCTCTATCTCTATCTCTCTCTTGCTAATTCATTCAAATAAATGATATAATTAATTCATTCAAATAAATGTGATCTTACCGCACTACTTCATCTCTGTGTCTGATTTGAAGCAGCCAGAATGCTAGAGCTAACGTGCCACAACTGACAACATTTTTTTTCCCCTTCACTTCATTTTTTTTTTCACGTCATGTTTACACTTCTGGTCAAATATTGCGCTGCAAAGAGCAATAACGGTTTTAACTAGTCTATAACTTGGCAAAGGACCGTGGAATAAGTGGGATAATCAACGGCTTGCTGTGCATTAAAGGATTTTAAATGCACTTGGCG
Source organism: Sinocyclocheilus anshuiensis (assembly GCF_001515605.1). Lineage (NCBI taxonomy): Eukaryota > Metazoa > Chordata > Actinopteri > Cypriniformes > Cyprinidae > Sinocyclocheilus > Sinocyclocheilus anshuiensis. The sequence continues at coordinate 314 of NW_015542358.1, read as the reverse complement.
GTTGAATAAGCAGAATAATCAACGGCTTGCTGTGCATTAAAGGATTTTAAATGCACTTGGCGTCGGGTGGTTCTTTGCCTCCACGTCATGCATTTAAAACCCTTTAATGCACAGCAAACCGTTGATTATCCCTTACTTATTTATATGCAAAATAGCAAGCAAAATTGTTTCCATAGTGCAATGCAAAAATTAATAAAAAACTAATTCTTACTATAAACTTATAATAATTATTTATAAATATTTATTTTGATTTGATATTATAATATTGATATTATATATTTTTATATTTATTGTTACCATAGTGCAATGCAAAA
>NW_015542357.1:0-495 GCF_001515605.1 Sinocyclocheilus anshuiensis | reverse complement strand
GCAAACAGATATTACCTTCAGTTATTTCCACACTTAATTATACCTATTAAATGTATTAGAAAATGTAAAAGGTCTCAAGTCTCAATTTATTTAAAAAGCACAATTAAAAACAACTAAAGTTGACTAGGGCTGAAGCTATCGAATATTTTAGTAATCGAGTATTCTACCGAAAATTCCATCGATTAATCGAGTAATCGGATAAGAATTTTTTCTTTATTAAAGAGCAATACTAAATATACAAGAGAAAATAAGACAGGTCTCTTAAAATGAACAAGTCATTTGTTTTCTTTTTAGAAAAATTAAAATTTTTATTGCTGAAATTGCATATATTAATAACTGAAAACTAAACCCATTTAGTGCATTTAATTGCCATATTACATTCAAAATGCAAATACAAATATATAAGAATATAAAAATCCATTTCAAATTACTTTAAAAAAAGGTAAACATTACAACCAAAAACTAAGACATAAATCAGAATAATAGTAATAAAAA
>NW_015542356.1:3323492-3329853 GCF_001515605.1 Sinocyclocheilus anshuiensis | reverse complement strand
AATATTGTATCATGGTATGGCAATTTAACAATGAAACAGAAAAATGAATTAACATCGAGACTTGTCACATCACTTGTATGCTGTTGCTCTCTTGCTGGTCTGATTACTTCTATTGTTCTCCTCATTTGTAAGGCGCTTTGGATAAAAGTGTCTGCTAAATTTTAAACCAATTTCTTAATTGAGGTATTATCATGAGGTATCTTTCTGGGTAGGTGTGTGTACACATGTGTATGCATACATATATATTGTATTGTATTAAATTATTCATTTTTTTATTGTGATATGTGAATGTGTAGTATTATTTGTTAGGATGAGGAAGAAAGGAAATTTGCTGGTGCTTTGTGTTTTAAAATGTGTTTCTTTCGGAATTTTTTGCCCAAAATTGAAAATTCTATTGAATATTTATTAAAATTCTTTTAAACTCTCATGTTGTTTTAAAAATCTGTATTGCTTTCTTGCTTACAGTATGTGTAAGACACACAAAAATGTGCATTTAAAAAAAGAATGTCCTGGCCACTCTTTTCCATAATGAAAGAGGTCTGTGCTGACAAAAATACTATAATAAAAGTGGTCCATATTGCTTATTCAAAGTCTTTAGAGAATAGTTTGTGTGTGAATAATTGTGTGAGGAACCTGATAAAATATGGATGACTTTTCATTAAAAAAATGGCCAGTACAAAGTAGGAATATCTAATTAAGGTACTATATACTGTATATATATATATATATATATATACAGTATATAGTACCTTAATTAGATATTCCTACTTTGTACTGGCCATTTTTTTAATTAAAAGTCATCCATATTTTATCAGGTTCCTCACACAATTATTCACACACAAACTATTCTCTAAAGACTTTGAATAAGCAATATGGACCACTTTTATTATAGTATTTTTGTCAGCACAGACCTCTTTCATTATGGAAAAGAGTGGCCAGGACATTCTTTTTTTAAATGCACATTTTTGTGTGTCTTACACATACTGTAAGCAAGAAAGCAATACAGATTTTTAAAACAACATGAGAGTTTAAAAGAATTTTAATAAATATTCAATAGAATTTTCAATTTTGGGCAAAAAATTCCGAAAGAAACACATTTTAAAACACAAAGCACCAGCAAATTTCCTTTCTTCCTCTAACAGAGAATTAGTATCCTACAGGAATAAACCAGCTCTGTGCCTAAGCTTTGAGTATCTGAGCTACAGCATGAAATGAAGCGTATTATAAAAAGAAAGTGTGACACTGTTTATGCCTCAGGCCCGGCTCTTCTGGGTCCACATCATAAGGTGTAAGTGCCAAAGATAGGAAGACATGCTCAAGCGGCAGCCAGCTGATAACACATTCTGCTGCGACCACCGCTTGACTGACAGCTGCATCCTTAAGCCTTTTGTTAGTTCAGAGTTTTACTGGAAATATAGTTAACAAGGAGTTTCCGAAAGGTCAAACAAATTCTCATACAGTTCAGCTCTCTGAAAATACAGTTCAGATAGAGTCACTGCTCATTATAATTGCTAAAATAAGTTTTTGATGTACATTGTTCAGCAGTGTAATTTGGAGCAATTAATCATTTAATCAAATTCTTTTATAGATAAATATAATCACTTTGTTTAATGAATAACTATGTTCATTATTCATATTCAGTGTGATTTCTGAAACTAGTTTTGATTTTAAAGGGGTTATATGATGCGATTTCAAGTTTTCCTTTCTCTTTGGAGTGTTACAAGCTGTTCGTGAATAGATAAGATCCCTAAAGTTGTAAAGACTAAAGTCTCAAACCCAAAGAGATATTCTTTATAAAAGTTAAGACTCGTCCACGCCTTCCTAAAACGCCTCGTTCAAACACGCCCCCACATGTCTACGTCACTGTGTGGGAAGATTAGCATAACACCGCCCAAATGTTCACGCAAAGAAAGAAGCCGTAACTTTATTTTTGCTGCCACCGCCGCCACCATGTTGTGAAGACGCTGTGTGTTTCGTTGCGAAAGCGAAAATACTTTGTTTGGCCTTCCAAAAGAGGACACGACTAGAAATCAGTGGTTAAGTTGTATTTACAACACTGTTCCAGAACAGTTCAACCCAAATATTCAGATGTGTGCAGCACATTTTATGGAGGACTGTAGGACTGCAACTAATGATTATTTTGATAATCGATTAGTTGGCCGATTATTTTTTTGATTAATCGGATCGTAGAAAAGCCCAATTTTCTTCTTTTAGTTTTATTGACAAAATAACACACTATTCCATATTCTGCCCAATGTCCTTCAAACAAACGTGCCAACTGAATGCTATGAAAACACAGTGCTTAATTTATTAGACCACCTGTCATAGTAAAGAGAAAACAAATATATTAGGAATCTGTCAAAAAAAAATTTAATCTAAAAATGTTATCTTACATACATTTTGTTTTAATAAATTTGTTAAGCACTGTATAGTGAATATAGTTTAAATCTCTACATTAAAAATTAAAATAATAATACAAATAATAAAGACGAATAAAATCACAAACTCAGTGTTAACCAATAGGTGAGAGTAATGTTGTGCAGGAACACACGTTCACTTTGACCACAGTCCCGTCTTACTGTCATTTCTTTATCCTATAAAAGATGGTTATGAAGCGTCCGATATTTATATTCTGACAATTACACGCTGTTATCAGTTCCTACTCTCATAAAATGCGTGCACTACGTGTTGACTTTTAAACCTAAATTTAACGTTCAACAAAAGATATTTCAGCACAATGAATGTTTTGCGCTGCATATTAATTGTCTCCATCTGTCCGCGCCCGCCGCTCATTCAGATTTAAACTTAACGCAGACGGTCAGGTCGGGCCTTTATGCAAAAATAGAAATGCTTGCGTGAATTTGTGACATTTACAGTTAAGGATATGACCGTAAACGGAAAGTTTTTGCACTGAGGACGCACACACATCTGTCAAACTGCATGATAGGGCAAGCCGTTACGCTAATGCATTAATTTAGTTTAAAGCTTAAAGTAAAGAATTCTCATGTTTTGGGCATCTTGGTTCACGTACTTCTCCCGCAGCATCTCATTCTGTTTCCTCCACTATTTTTAGATGCATTTTGTAATTCAGTGCTGTAATTTGACGTAACCAGCTGAAGTTGGACGTGCACTGTGGGCAGACCCGACTAATCGATAACGAGAATCGTTGTTGATTATTTTCATTATCGTTAATAATCGATGTTATCGATTAGTTGTTGCAGCCCTAGAGGACTGTTCCCTGATCCTGGGATAGTAGACTACAATGCCGGCTGTGTAGAGTAGCGCTTGTTGTTTGTCATTTCTCCGATCACAAATGCAGACATGGCTTTATGTTTACGCGGCACAATGGCAACGCAATGCATAAAAATACAGTATCAAAAAGTCATTATAATCCGTAATTATGTCCACACTGGATGCAACAAATGCCTCGTTTATAATGGGTTTTATTGGTTTTGTCTCGTCGCTCCTGGACACGGCATCACAATATGGTAAGGGGCATAACATTTCCGTCACACGCTTGAGGTATTCGGCCAATCACAAAGCACTGGATAGCTGGCCAATCAGAGCACACCTCGTTTTTCAGACCGATGATCTTTTTAAAAATCGACGCGTTTCAGAAAGGCGGGGCATAGAGGAGAAACAATAATGTACAGTATGTGGAAAATAATGTGTTTTTTAACCTTAAACCACATAAACACATTTCTTTACACCAAATACACAAAATAATGTTCTTTTTAGCAACATCATATGACCCCTTTAAACAAACAGAAAAGTCTGAAAATAGCCCATTCTGAAATAAAACTATGGAGATAATTCTGTGAATTAGTCATGAGCACGGCATTATTGGGTTATTTCTGTAATAGCAGGTTACATGCCACCATGCAGATCCTGAATGAAGGTAATTACTGAATTAATGATTCTGTAAGACTCCATTACAACACAGCAAGGCAGAGAGTAATTCTGCTACCTGTCAAATGGCCACAATACGTACGATTACAGACACAGTGGCGTCAATGCACTTAATGTTTCTTCTGAATATTTTCAATATGGCATGCTTTGAGATTACCATATTTTTGTGCTGGACTGGTTGATTAAAAGTCCACTGCCACTGTGTTGATCTTACTCCAAAATAAAAAATAAAATATTTATGACACTTACATGCAACAGAAACAATATGAAACAAATGGAGCAAGTCCAAACAATAGAAACAACTATCTGTTTACAAAATGAACACTCAGCAAGTGCTGAATAAAAATAATACAATCCATAAAATCCATTCATAATTTATATTTTTTAGAAACTTCTAAATACAATATGTGGAGTAGGGATGGGTATCGTTTACATTTTATCGATACCGATATCGATACAGATACTGCTTATCGATACTATTTGGTGCAAAAAGATATGAAATGAGAAGTTGTTACAAATTTCAAGTTATTTTATTACTGCTGAATTTTATCAACCGTATTAAAGTTCCCCTTCAGGAACTCAAGCTGCGTCGAACGCTTTGGGAACGCCCCCGGCGAGACACCGTACTGAAGCATGTGTGAAATCAGTCCAATAGCGAAGCGAGACGTCACGAGCGGTGTGACGTAAGCAGCCAGGAAGCATAAAAGCGCATCCGGCAAGCGCACATGTTAGCTTTTGCTCTTCAGCGAGTGCGTCTGTGGTGTGTGTGTGAATGTATGCAAAGCACTCAGTCAGTTAAAAGTTAAGCAAGCGAAAAGAGAAAGATGCCAAAGTGTAAATCAAAGAATGTGGCGAGCAGACAGCGTTTTAAGTCGTGTGTTCCTCCCTGCCCACATTATATCTCGGGTGGGGATACACACGATTTGTGCGTCATCTGTTTGAGAGCGGAGCATGCACGGGCATGATTGTGAGCTTCTCACAATTCCACCGTCAGGACCAGCCCACCCTGGGGAGGAGAGGTACACACCTCAGTATACGGTGCCCGATCCTCCTCAGTGCCCTTGGGGAGACTTACTGATGCCCCTGCCACCCCCGGTGCTTCAGGGCCCAGTAGGCTCCGGCGAGCAAAATTCCCAGCTGCCGCCCGGCGACGGTACGGCACGGGAAAGCTCGCCCCCTCAGATGAGGGCGCTAGAGAGCATAGATCGGTTGTTCCCTGCCGGTCAACCGCTTCAGGGCACCGAAGTGGCTCTTCTAGTAACACCAGACGCCAGTCTCGAGAGACTGGTTCCCTTAGTAGATTTTCTGGCAGCGTGGAAACTTCTGCCGAATGTCTCACAATGGGTCTTGCAGACTGTAGAGAGAGGTTGCAGAATTCAGTTCGGTTCTCGTCCACCTCGCTTCAACGGGCTTATTCCTACATTAGTGGGCCCCCGAGCAGGCTCTGGTATTGGAACAAGAAGTAGAAACTCTCTTGAGGAAGGAGGCCATAGAACGTGTTCCTCCTCTCGAGAAAGAATCAGGGTTCTACAGCCGTTACTTCATCGTACCGAAGAAGGATGGGGGGTTGCGTCCGATCATAGATCTGCGTCTACTGAACCGCGCTATCAAACGATTTCGGTTCAAGATGCTTACGATCAAACAAATTGTGTCTCAAATCAAGTCTGAGGACTGGTTTGTCATGATAGATCTCAAGGATGCATACTTCCATGTATCCTTTCTTCCTCAACACAGTAAGTTCCTGAGGTTTGCTTTCGGGGGCGAGGCTTACCAATATCGGGTTCTTCCGTTCGGTCTATCACTCTCACCCCGCACTTTCACGAAGTGTGTGGATGCGGCGCTGGCTCCGCTGCGAGATACTAGTTCGATCGGAGCAGATGGCGGCTCGGCATTGAGATGTCGTCCTCGCCCATATGAGAGAACTGGGGTTACGGCTGAATGCCAATAAAAGTGTAATTTCTCCAATACAGAGGACCACTTATCTAGGCATGGTGTGGGATTCGACAATGATGCAGGCACAGTTGTCTCCTGATCGTATTGAAGCGATTCTCACAGCCGTGAGGGGAGTGAGAGAAGGCCAGTCACTTACTGTCAAACAGTTTCAGAGACTGTTGGGTCTGATGGCAGCTGCGTCCAACGTGATACCTTTTGGCCTGCTGTACATGAGACCCTTGCAGTGGTGGCTCAGGACCAAAGGGTTTTCCCCGAGGGGCAACCCGCTTCGCACAATCAAGGTCACGCGGCGATGCTTACGTGCCATAGACGTGGAAGAAACCTTGGTTCCTGTCTCAAGGCCTGTTGCTGGGGGCTCCTTGTCGTCGTGTAACGTTAACGACGGACGCTTCCCTCACGGGTTGGGGAGCGGTCATGAGTGGCCGCTCTGCCCGAGGTCGGTGGGAAGGCCATCATCTCATGTGGCACATCAACTGCCTGGAGATGTTGGCCGTGTTTC
>NW_015542356.1:3311575-3323459 GCF_001515605.1 Sinocyclocheilus anshuiensis | reverse complement strand
CTCACTTGGCACATCAACTGCCTGGAGATGCTGGCCGTGTTTCGAGCTCTGAAACACTTCCTTCCAGACCTAAGGGGACATCATGTGCTTGTCCTCACAGACAACACATCGGTGGTCTCCTACATAAATCGGCAGGGGGGTCTGCGCTCGCGCCCCCTTTACAGGCTGGCACACCAGATCCTCCTGTGGGCTCAGGAAAAGTTCCTCTCATTAAGAGCAGTCTACATCCCTGGGCATCTCATTTAGGGAGCAGACATCCTGTCGAGACAGGGGCTGAGGCCCAGGGAGTGGAGACTCCACCCAGAAGTGGTGGAGCTCCTTTGGGGGGAGCTCGGCCAGGCGGAAGTGGACCTATTCGCATCGCAGGAAACGACACACTGTCCGCTCTGGTTCTCCCTCACACATCCAGCTCCACTTGGGCTGGATGCTATGGTGCAGATGTGGCCGAGGCTTCGTCTGTACGCATTTCCCCCAATCACTCTGCTCCCGGGAGTTCTGGAGAGTACGCCGGGACGGGGTCCTTCTTTTGCTAGTAGCCCCGTTCTGGCCAGCCCGAGTATGGTTCTCGGACCTGGTGTCCCTCCTCAACGGCTCTCCACAGGAGATTCCGATCAGGAGGGACCTCCTCTCTCAGGCAGGGGGCACCGTTCTTCACTCCCGCCCGGAGTTATGGAAGTTGTGGGTGTGGACCCTGAGGGGGCACAGCTCATAGCATCTGGTCTCTCAACTGAGGTTGTTGAGACCATACTCCAGTCCAGAGCTCCCGCCACGAGGAAACATTTGATGTGAATGTGTCTCGCGAGTTGCAGTTGGAGCTGGAGCCGGAAGAGACATAGCCTAATACAGCGCATTGCTTGAAGTAGATCTTGTATTTTGTTAGTAAATGTTTCATTATATTACTAATGTTGCCTCCTTTGTTCACTATTACACTACTGCATATATTGCATCTGACACTGGTGTCACCTAGTTTTGTAACGTGAGCCCACACTTTCGAACGTTTCACTCTTGCCGTGATGACTGATTGCACGCAAGCACACAGCACATGCGCATGGATATCACACGCACGTCAAGCAAACCTCGGCCACATCATTCAGTGAAGGAAAATGACAAGCAGCAGCTTCTAATTCGTCGTTAACATTGAAGTATACGGAGATAAAACAACGCAAGTATCGATAACAGTATCGTTTGTCCTGAAGCTTATCGGTATTCCGATATCGACCCAATTATGTACCGGTCCAAAAAATACTGGTTCTCGGTACCCATCCCTAATGTGGAGTAAATAAATCTCATAATATATTGCCAGACCTTCAAGGTTCTTCAATCTAAAGATGCTCTAAAAGCTGTAGCAACTCACAATATTTAACTCTTATGATTTGACCACGTTTTTTCTACATATGAAAAACTCTTTGGCTGAACATGATTCTACCATGGCCAGTGGTTTCACGCGATTGAATCAAGTTATTTAGGCATGTCTAATTTTAGCTGAATTTACTCAATTCACTTCAATTAAACCTACATAAAGTATTTGATTAAATCACATTCAGTCAAAGAGTTATAAAAAATGCTAATAAGCTCAATATAACTTTTCTTTACATATATGATGTTAGATGTTAGCAGTATAAAGATTTTCCTGATTACATCCCTAGCACACCCATTGGAGCTCTTTTTTCTTATTAAAGCAACTTGAATTCATGTTACCATGTTCTCAAAGCACATGCTTGACACTTCAACCACACTGGTAACTCACTCAAAAACACCAACATAATAGAAAGTCTACATATCTACACACCTACATAAAATTCTAAGTCTACACACCTACATGAAAGAACATTAAGTATTAACTCTCTATTTCTATTTTTAATTTTTAACTCCCTAGTCTCCCAATTTTATTATCTATTTTGACACTAATGCATATAATAACACTTTATTTCAACAGCTATCCAAGCAAAAATTAGATGAAACAGTTGTGCTGCTTAATGTTTTTCTGGATTTTTTTCATGATTCTTGAACTTTCATGATTCTTGAAAGTTCAAAAGAATTGTATCTTTTCTTAATATAATTTTTTGTAAAATTCTAAATCAATGTATTGTATCCCTGAGGATTAAAAATTAAGTTACTAAAAAAAACTAACCCTAAACTTTTAAAGGTAATGCTAAATTAGTAAATTGTCTAAATCCATCCATCCATGACACAGCTTTCTGTCCCACCTGCCAATGGCCATTTATTTGAGAAAATAAATGGGCTATTGAGAGGTGGAACAGAAAGTTCATAAGGTATATTGTTCATTTAGCAGATGATTTTATCCAAAGTGACTTGCACTGCATTCAAAGTTTTGTAAACATTTTAACAGTTCCCTGGGAATTGATGTTGCTAGCACATTGCTTCATAGCTCTACTTTGAGCTAGAGGGAAATATCTGAACCCCAATTTTGAACCTTACAAATTAAAAACACAGTATGCCCTGCATTTGATGCAACATTGACAGATGTCCTCACCCAGGGCATTCACTCTTGTACAACCCAATAACTCTGCAGAGACTGTAAAAAAAAAGTGAACTCTGACAAATCTGCTCAGCACTTCTTCAACTGTCAGCCCCTTTTCTCTCTGGCACCGTCTAATCAAATGAACTAAACTATTTGTTTCATTGGCATTAAGGATCCAGCCTCTGGACAGTCTTTGCTCCCTGGGGATCTGAGCAGATCAATCCAATCCCACACTCAGTATAGATTTAGACGGCAGGGGATTTCAGGGCCTATCCTATCTGTTACCCATCATGCCTGTTAATTTGCATGAGAGCTTTCTGCACTTGGCAGCATTATGACTCTAACCGAAGTAATAATTCTCATCATACAGGACTACTTGCCAAGCAGAATTACTGGCTTTGGATCATATTGGTAGCAATTTGTGCTCCATTTCAGCACACTATATTACGGCAAGTTTAGAGCAGACATTGCGGCTGATATCTGACAAAAGCATCAGCTCCTTCTGGCAAAACAAAGAAAATATGAAGTATTTAATGTAGAACACAGTTGAATTTATATCTGAAAGCCTGGCAAAGTCATGGAGAAAACAGTCAACAATTTCTATAAAGACAAATGTTTCAGCAAACTTATTTCTTTGAATTATGACAAACAAACACTTTCCCATAACACACTGGCTGGTTTGAATGTGCTCTGTGAAACGGTGATAAGCGTTAAGATGTGGCACAGTTATCTTTTTGCTTTTAAGTATATTATTGTACATCTAGATTTACCAGAAAATAATTTGTGCTACTTTAGTAAGGAATATAAATACACAGTTGTGAGAAAATACCTTAAAGGGACAGCATCTCCAATACTGTAATTTTATACTCAGTCTTTAGTTTTTTCAGACTCTATGACTTTCTATTATATTTTTCTACTTTCTATAATATGACAGTATATTGTATATTGACCAAGGGCTGTCATACTCTGAAAGTGGTGAAAAACGGATTCCGGTGGCGTCATCTTCCTGTATGGCAGCATAAACAACAGCTCCTCCGGGAAAACCACTTATTTGCCCCGTTAAATCACCAAATATAACTTTTTCTCGACTTTGCCTGTTTCGATAAGCGGGGCAAAAATGGGGAGAAGAGATGGAAACAAAAAATGCACCGCTGGAGAAACTGAACGAAGAAAACGCAAGCAACAGCTCCCCGTCGCAGGCACAAGATGGTGAAGCTAATGCTAATACTCATCTAAGTGATGCGGCAAGTTTGACAAAAGTTCTGGAGGAGATAAGGGAATTTTGCAAAGACACAAAACAACAACTAAACGAGATTTTCACCGAACTCACCAGTGTTAATCAAAAGATTGCGGAGGCGGAAACGCGAATTGGAAAAGTAGAAGACAGCGTTCAAAACGTAGAACAGGTGATGAGCAAGATGATAAAAGTGATGAACCAACAGGAAAATAAACTTCTTGACCAAGGGAGATCACGACGGGAGAATATAAGGATCTATAATGTTCCCGAAGGAGCAGAGGGGGCGTCAATGACGCTGTTTGTGGAAAAGTTACTACGGGACGAGCTGGAGATCCCCTCAATTACAGACCTGGGCATCGAGAGAGCTCACCGGGCACTCGCACCGAAACCCTCGGGCAACAGGGAAGATAGACCGCGGTCAATAATAATCAAATTCCACCGCTACAAAATCAAAGAAGAGATTCTGCGCAAAGCCTGGGGAAAGAAGGTGTTTTTGAATGAAAGACCAATATACTTTTACCAAGATTACCCTCCGGCAATTCTACAGAAACGCAAGGAATACTCCGAAGCCAAACGGGTACTAAAACAGAAACAGATACACTTCCAGACCCCGTTTCCAGCTAAACTACGGGTGTTTTATGGTGACGGGACGCGACTGTATCAATCGGCAGAGGAGGCGACTGCAGACATGAAGGACAGAGGATTGCCCGTCAGTGTAATCACACCGAGAGAGAGTCTTGCTGAGCAACTATCCCGTACGGCCTGGGAGACGACGAGAGGACTGAGACAACAGGGTATGGAAGAAGAACGCGAGAGGAACATTAGAGAGAGGTTGCAAGTTTTCAGAAGACGGCCCCTATCTCCTCCAGAGGAACTTTAAACCTGAACTAATTTCAAATTTCCGGTGAGCTAAGCAAACCATGAAAGAGATGGTGATATTTTCAGTTTGAGAAGCATATACGATAATGTGAATTTTTCTTTATCTACGTTTATTTTTATATAGTTACTTTTATCTATATACATCCTTCTCCCCTATTTAAATGTGAATATATACAAGGGAGGAATACGTAAGGTAGTAATTTTGGTAAAATGTACACAGACTTTTACATTTATTGTTTTGGATGCTGCAATGGGGGCCCCCTACCCATTTGGGACAGAGATTTTCCCCCACAGCTAGACGCTTCTTCTAGCTTAGTTCAGGGTCATCTGTTAGAGACCCCAACCTTGGAATCATATCATTGTTATTTGTTTTCATGCTATGTATGTTTTCTTGTTCATACTTGTTCAGGGAGTGGATCGTCCAAGTTCTATTTAGCGAAGTTTATTAACACAGGATCTTCAGATAAATATGGTTAGAGACCAAGTTAAAATAATATCATTTAATGTCAGTGGGATGCTGAATCCAATTAAACGTAATAAAGTTTTATCTAAAATGAAGAAAGAGCAAGCCCATATAGTATACTTACAGGAAACTCATTTAAATGATAAAGAGCATGAAAAATTGAGGAAATCTGGCTTTTCTAGTGTGTTTTTCTCTTCATACAAAACAGGGCATAGGAGGGGAGTCGCTATTCTTATTTCGAACAAACTAAATTTAGAAAAAATATCGGAAATGGGAGACAAGGAGGGCAGATATATCCTAGTAAAGGGTAAAATATACGAGAAATCAGTTACTCTTTTAAATATATATTCACCCCCAGGAAGTGATTTTAGCTTCTTCCAGAAAATTATTAGTATCATGACATTGGAAACGGAGGGATTTTTGATATTTGGATACATACCACAGGAATGGTTAAAAAGAGATAAATATCTAATGAATATATTATTGGTAGCTGTTAAAAAGAGTTTTACAAAAAAATGGTTGTCACAGGAGAGTCCTACCCTAAATGCATGGATGGAAATCACATTGGACATCTATAAAATGGAGCAAATAACAGCATTTGTAAATCATAATATGGAACAATTTGCTTTGCACTGGGAAAAATGGATCAAATATGCAACATCTCATAGGCCTGATTTTATTTTTTAATCAAAATTCTGATGTAAAGAAAGATCACTCCCTATATGTACATAGTTTTCTTTCTTGCCTCCCCCCCCCTTATTTTCTTTTCTTTTCTATTTTTATGTATTTATTTCTCCCCCCCCTTTTTTTCTCCTCAATATGTACACAACATATGCAAAGGGCTGCATGTATATATGGGCACATTTAGATATGTACATATATGTGAATGTGAGTGTAGACATAGGTGTGCTTATGTATGAGTGTATTCATAGGTATAATGTGTAATTTTAAAAAAAAAAAAAAAAAAAAAAAAAAAAAAAAAAAAAAAAAAAAAGAAAGTGGTTAAAAACCATTAAAATGGTACATATGACTTATACACTATACTGCACATCTTCTGAAGCTATACGATACTTAAGGGGATAGTTCACCCAAAAATGAAAATGCTGTCATTAATTACTCACCCTCATGTCGTTTCAAACCTGTAAGACCTTCATTCATCTTTGGAACACAAATTAAGATGTTTTTGTTGCATTCTGAGAGCTCTCTGACCCTCTCATAGACAGCAGGGATCCTTACACGATCAAGGCTCAGAAGCGTAGCAAAGAGATCGCTAAAATAATCTAGGTGACATCAGTGGTTCAACCGTTATGTTATAAAGCTACGAGAATACTTTTTATGCACAAAGAAAACAAAAATAACAACTTTATTCAAAAATTCATCTCCTCCGAGTCACCCTATAGAGCCATTTTGGAGAGTATCACATACGTAAACAACGTATGCAACGTATTTACACGGATACATTGTTTACGTTCAGACCAAAGTGTAAACAACGTAAACAGCGTATACGTGTAGGGTGCTGCTGACACAGAACAGCATACATTGTTTATGTATTTGACACTCTCCAAAATGGCGCTATAGGGTGACACGGAGACGACAAATTGTTGAATAAAGTTGATATTTTTGTTTTCTTTGCGCACAAAAAGTATTCTTGAAGCTTCGTAAAATTACGGTTGAACCACTGATGTCACCTGGATTATTTTAACAATCTCCTTGCTAGGTTTCTGAGCCTTGATCATGTAAGGATCCTTGGCGTCTATGAGAGGGTCAGAGAGCTCTCGGAATGCATCAAAAATATCTTAATTTGTGTTGCGAAGATGAACAAAGGTCTTACGGGTTTGGAACGACATGAGGGTGAGTAATAAATGACAGAATTTTCATTTTTGGGTGAACTATCCCTTTAAAGGGGACATCAGATGTAAAATTCACTTTTACGTGTGTTTGAACATAAATGTGTGTTGGCAGTGTGTGTACAAAACCACCCTATAATGATAAAAATCCACCCAGTGCTTTTTTAAAATCCCTACAAATAATAAGCACTTTCTCAGATCAAGCCATTCACAGATTCCAGCCAGATGGACATCACACAGGCCCAGGCTGCTCCCACGACTGTAGAAGATCACTCGTTTTATCACAGACCCGCGCTGAGTGAGCTGTCATTAGACCCGCTATTGTTTCAACGCCGGAGCAGGTGCAGACAAGGATGTCTCCTAAGCGATTGAGGTGTTTTGTTGTTGGATGTAATAATGAACATAGCAGTCGTCATTTATTCCCGACATCTGAGCCGCTGAAAACGCAGTGGATTACTTTTGTTTATGAAGGGAATGCACCCCCGATCTACCTAAATGCGCCTCTTCAAGCAAATCATTCATCATCCAGCTTCACCTTCAGAAGAAGCAAGTATAAGGTATTTTTTTATGAATCTTTACAAATCGCCTTTCCTAATAATGTGTTAGTTAGTTAGAAAGTTTCACGATGAATGTGGCTAAAGTTTACAGTCTCTAAGAGAACTGTGGCCTGTTGCAATGAAGCTAGTTGAACAAACTCAGTTTCAGAGTAGGTTTAGAGTTGACAAAACACCAAAGCCCAAAACAACACCGTAAGAAATCATAAAATAGAGTCAATACAACCAGCTAGACTGGCCTTTAATTTATCATTCAAGCACTCAATGACCATATCATAGTGCTGGGGGATATAGCCTACCGGTTCTACCGGTAAACCGGTTTTCACATAACACACGGTATGAGTTTTGTTGTGAATGGAGAGAAGATCCTTATTAACTTAACCTGCACAGATCACCGGCGGTCCAGATTATTGTTGTACAACATTCACAGCACGTTAAAACATCACACTCTTACTTGATATTGACAGACAGTATCATTAAAGACTCGATATTTGACCACCGTTTATGATAAAACTCGGTCAGTGGCCCGTTGCATGAAGCTGGCTTAACAAACTCTGAGTTTCAGAGTAGGTTTAGAGTTGACAAAACCAAACAAATCCAACCTGGTTTAGATCAGGGGCCTGTACCATGAAGTTGGTTTAGCTGGCTAGCCAGGTAAGTTTCAGTTTAGTTTGACTGCACCAATCCTGGGTTTTAGGTACCATGAAAGTGCCTTGGCTTTTAGCGGCATTCATTGCCTTAGTAACTTACACTCCACAGCTAACCTGCTCTGGGGCAGATTATGTTCTGGTTTAGAGATCTCAAACCGAAATTTGACCAATCAGCTTCAAGCTAAGTGACGCTTCTCTGGCGCAATAAAGCCACTCCCCCAGTTTCTCTTACTCCACATTAAAGGACGCTACATAGTAAAACATTTTAAAGATAAAATTGTCTGATTTTTAGAGATGATTATTTTTTATAATTATTTTATATGATTTAATTATTACATCCTTAATCCATTACACAAGCTAGCTTAGTTTAATAGTAATTATTAAGCTTTTATTTTAAATTAATATAAACATAGATAATATGCAATATAAATAAGTTTGAGAATCAATAACTTTAAACATGACTACATATGAGCTTAGATTTTTAAGTGTTTTCTATGAACTCACTTTACAACTTTTACTTGCACTTATAAGGCAAGATGTTTTCTTTAAGTTTTCCTCTTTCATGGATAGATAGTTTCATCTTGTAAATGTGTTTAAATTCTTCATATTGTTCAGTCTTTTAATCTTTGGTAGTAAATGGCACTTACTCTCTTACGAGAAGTGAATCACAGTTTCAAGGCATGTGATTGGCTGTTCATTACTGATGTCACTCTTTTATGTGAGCCAATCACACGGAACATGGAGAGCATCAGTTTAACAGTTTCATTTCTCACGAGAGTCAGCGCTGAAGATTAAGAGATGTCCTTATTAAAAATGTAATAAATTTAAATGCATTTACAAGGCAGGAATAAACACTTCTGTGCAGCAAAAGTTTAAAAAGGCAGCAGAAAGAAAAAAATATACGACTATGCAAAGGAATTACCAAATTAAACTATTTATATAGTTTCACACTCAAAAGGAAAATATATGAGTTTAGCCATTTTAAAAGTTGGATATATTAAAGCTTATTTATATGTCAAGTTATGTTATGTTTCTATTTGTTCCTCTGTTTTTTGCCACGGGATTGACATCCCGTGGTAACTAGGATTTACACAAGCTTCAGTCTGGATCCAGAACACCTGAGAAGAGATGATGCCAACCCCTCAGAGGACCTCAGATGATGCCAACCCTGAAACAACATACAGAACTACCACATTTTGCTATAAGTTTGATTGCATCATATAATAATTGCTGTTAATAGTGTTCATCGTCTGTTTTATTACGTCTTAAATTGATTTTTCCGTACTGCTGGTTCGTCTGGTCAGAGGAGAACTGGCCCCCCGACTGAGCCTGGTTTCTCCCAAGGTTTTTTCTCCATTCTGTCACCGATGGAGTTTTGGTTCCTTGCCGCTGTCGCCTCTGGCTTGCTTAGTTGGGGACACTTCATTTCCAGCGATACCGTTGACTTGATTGCAAAGATACTATTTAAACTGAGCTGGATGTTGACATCACTGAATTCAATGATGAACTGTCTTTAACTGAAAAATTTGTGTTTACTATTGTCATTTTGCATTATTGACACTATTTTCCTAATTAATGCTGTTCAGTTGCTTTGACACAATCTGTATTGTTAAAAGCGCTATATAAATAAAGGTGACTTGACTTATTTATATGTATATATTTCATTTAATTTAATCGCGAAGCTTAAAATTAATTGCCACTTCATATAATAATTACATGAATTTTAAACAATTATAATTAATTCAATATAAATATAATAAATAAGAAGCCGCAAAAGTCGGGCAAATTTGTCTCAAAGATTATTTGACAGTAAGCTGCTTTAATTTGGAGCAAGCGATACAGGGGAGTAGCTTCATTGCATTAGATATATGTCACGTTGTTCACAGCTGATTGGTCCAGTATGGGTTTGCGATCTCTAAACCAGAATTAAACCTGCTCCAGAGCAGGTTAGCTGTGTAGCGCAAGTTACAATGGTGACGAAACCCGATCAAAACCAACCCATCTCCTTGAGCCCGAAAATTCAGAGTTTGCTCAAACTAAATGCAAACTTAACTGGGTAAAAACAGAAACCGGCTTTGTGCAACAGGCCTCTGCTCATCACCCCACGAAAGAAAGGGGTGGGGTGAGCAGAGTTCATTAGCATTTAAAGGGACATGCACTGAAATGGGTCGCTGTGAACAGAGCTTTTTTTGACATGGTAAAAAGGGTGTTGTTTTACACTACCATTGAGAAATTTTAACCAAAGTATGTTATCGACCTTTCCTGAAGACCCTACAAAATCATGCCAACTTGTAGAAAATGGGCATCTGATATCCCCTTAAGCATTCAATCTTGGCACCTTTTAGGTGACTGAACATTTGAAATGTTTGCAGATATTAGCAGCTACAGTACAATCAAGTGAAAGACACCAGCATGTGAGCACAATACCAAACCATTCATTGTTCACAATCAAAATCAAGTCACACGTAACTGTTTGATAAAATGTACATGAAGCCAAAAAGCACTAGGGCTCCTGAAGCAATAAATGCCTGGTTTATGAATATATACCTCTGACTAGAGCTGTGTGGGCTGAACTTTGATTACATATTCTGAGTAGGCGCTCAATAACCAAATTGTGATTTCTTGACACATGATGGAAGTTGTTCGTAAGAGAACATAAATCTGAGGGAGGGAGAAATTAAGTTTCTGTACAACAATGAACTGCAGCACACCTCTGTCATTTCTGAGTATTCAAAACAAAAAAGAAAAGAAAATTCAAAGGACTCACCTTGAACATACACTACTGTTCAAAGTTAAGGCCAGCATTTTTTAAAAGAAATTAACACTTTTTTTCAGCAAGGACAGATTAATAAAAGAAATGCTTCTTGATCACCAAATTAGCATATTAGGATGATTTCTGAAGGATTGTGTAACACTGAAGCCTGGAGTAATGGCTGTTGAAAATTCAACTCTGCCACTGCAGAAAAAAGTTATTTTGTAATAATATTATTTCACAATAGTACCGTTTTTTTTATTGCATTTTTGACCAAATATATGCAGCCAAAACATTTTAAAAAATTCAACTATACTTTTCAATGATAGGGTAAGGTATTTAAAGTCTCCTACTTTATCAAGTAATGCAATAACATTTGTATATAAATTAGAATAATAGGAAAAAAATATAAGAAGGGGGAGTACTGTGAGCATATATGCATGTACTTGAGAGAGGTTTTTTGAAAGTGGATTGGATTTTAAATGGTTGCTTTCACATGCTGAGTCTTGGAACATGCTGTAAATCTCTGTGTTGGTAAGCAATTTCCTGTTGATGAAAGAGCATCTCAAACAGAGCTGACTTGTAGTTTAGCCTCCTGGGACAGGTTCAGCGGGGTTCTAGCCATCTGTGTTTATTGTGGCTGTGTGTTTAACTTGAGAGGGCAGGGACTGCACTGGCAGAGGGGCTGCGTAACACTGACGGTCTCTGATAAAACCACAGGTCCTGGGAAGAGAGCAAGAAGTAATCTGATAGCAGTACAGACCGAATGGATGGATGCAGAATTGATGCGGGGATGCTATGTGGGCCTTGTGCTTTCCCAATAAGATGAAAGAAAAAACTAACATTCATTACCTACAAAGCAGCTCAACTCCATCCATGTTTTAGTGTTAAAGGGGTCATATGATGCTTTTTTAAAGATCATTATTTGGTGTATTTGGTGTAACAGAATATGTTGACATGCTTTAATGTTCAAAAAACACATTATTTTTCAAATACTGTACATTATTGTAGGTCCTCTAT
>NW_015542356.1:3310529-3311383 GCF_001515605.1 Sinocyclocheilus anshuiensis | reverse complement strand
TTTTGAGACTTTAGTCTTTGCAACTTCAGGGATCTTATCTATGCACAATCAGCTTGTAACACTCCAAAGAGAAAGGAAAACTTGAAATCGCATCATATGACCCCTTTAAGGCATGTTGCAGTTTTTAAGCAAACTTGTGTTTTGTTAGTATAAAATTGTCAGGTTTTGACAGAAGAAATTTTAGTAGAAATACTGCATCATACTGTTAAAACAATGTACTGAAGGTCTGCCAATAGAATACTTATACAATAGTTGTCTCTGCATAATAGGTTAGGAGAAAGTATTTTAACCATAAAATTACAACATTAACTAAACTCGATGAACCCTTGACAGTTAGTGTATATAGGGCAGTTAAGTATTCACTACATGCCTGACTCCCTGAATTAAAGGGGTCATCGGATGCCCATTTTCCACAAGTTGATATGATTTTTTTAGGGTCTTAATGAAAAGTCTATAACATACTTTGGTTAAAATTTCTCAATGGTAGTGTAAAACAACACCCTTTTTACCTTGTCAATAACAGCTCTGTTCACAGCAACCCGTTTCGGTGCACGTCCCTTTAAATGGTAATGAGCTCTTCTCACCCCGCCCCTCTCTTCTGTGGGGTGACGAGCCATTCTCAGAGACTGTAAACTTTAGCCGCAATCATCACGAAACTTGCTAACTAGCACATTATTAGGAAAGGCGATTTGCAAAGACTCATAAAAAAACCTTATACTCACTTCTTCTGAAGGTGAAGCTGGATCACGAATGATTTGCGCGAACATAGACGCATTTAGGTAGATTGGGGGCGCATTCCCTTCAAAAACAAAGGTAATCCACTGCGTCTTCAGTGGCTCAGATGTCAGGAGTAA
>NW_015542356.1:3300890-3310184 GCF_001515605.1 Sinocyclocheilus anshuiensis | reverse complement strand
CTACCATATATTTTGCAAATACTGTAAACGCCTGACAATTATGCCAATAAAGTTTTGACTTTATGATTGCATTTACACCTCTATGTGACGATAAATGAGTGGTGTTTTCATTTACAAATGAAACTACGCAAATTATTCATTTATAATTCTAGTATTTATAATTATAGGGTTAGGGTATTTATACAGTTATTGTTAAATTCATCCTCTAAACTGCACTTCCAGTAAAAATTCCTGTCATATAGCATAATCAAAGCTTTATTGGCATGTCGGGCATTTACAGTATAGGCTATTATTTACAAAACTCTTCAAGGCTGCGTTTCCCAAAAGCATCGTTAGCCAAATGATGACAATGGTTCTTCGATCGATTTAGTGTACTTTATTTAACATTTATTCATGATAAACTTTATTCGAATGCTGTCTACATCGCGTGCAACACAGTCCCGTAGACGAGGACTATGGTTAACACTTAAACCACCAGAGGTCGCTGTATACCTAAAAGCGCCAGCGGGTAAAATTTACCAATGCACATGACTACTGTTTTGATATGGCTAAAAAACCTATCTCACCATATTATGCCACTTTCTTCACAATGTCTAGAGTCATAATATAATTTATAATTTGAATAAGAGAACAACACCAGTAAACTTGGGGTAATCATAAAAAAAAATTATTCATTACATCATAATTCTGATTTTTTTTTTCAGGAATAAATAGCTAAGCAATACAGTAGAGAACAATAAACGACAAAAAAAATTAGCAAAACAAAAATGAATAATTAATCCAAAGTCTGAACATTTATGAGTTGGCTAAAACATCTTAATTTGAATGTGCGTTGTGCGACTGTTTGCAGTAAGCTAACACGTTGCTCAATGACAGCGCAACAATAAAGGAATTATATGCGTAAATTTGACTCGATGGCGCTTATAGGTATAAATGCCCAGCTTTTATTCTGGTTTTATCTAAACAATTTTTTTAACAACAGGGGATTGTAAATAACACAATTTTAGTAAAAGTCAATGACTGTGCAGCTCCAACCCTGAAAAAAAAACTCACCTGCCTATAGCCTTAGTAATCCTGAAGACATTGATTAGCTTGTTCAGGTGTGTTTGATTAGGGTTGGAGCTGAACTCTGCAGGACTGCGGCTCTCTAGGACCGAACTTGCCTACCCCTGGTATATGCCGTCAATTATAGTTCTTAGAAAGAAAATCGGAATCGGTAGGCCACACTTCCAAAAAATCGGAATCGGCCAAGAAAATGGCAATCGGTGCATCTCTACTCATAATCGTGGGCCTGGGCCTGTGTGATGTCACACAGCCAAGAATCTGCGAACTGGTTGATCTGAGAAAAGGATTATTATTTATGGGGATTTAAAAAACAAAAAGCACTGGGTGGATTTTTATCATTATAGGGTGGATGTGTACACACACAGCCAACACACATTTATGTTCAGACACCATGTAAAACTGAATTTTGCATCCGATGACCCCTTTAACGTGTAGTACGCACTGGGTGAATTTTTATCATTATGGGGTGGATGTGTACACACACAGCCAACACACATTTATGTTCAGACACCATGTAAAAGTGAATTTTGCATCCGATGACCCCTTTAACATGTGTAGTACACCATGATGCCAGTTCATAGGGTTGGGCGATGTCAACAAAATTGGCATCGGACGATGTCTACAGTGAAATATTGCGATGGACGATGACATCGGGGGTTGGTGGGGGTAGTTAGGGAGTGTGCCCGAAGTGTGAATCTGTATTCAGAAAGTCACGGAAAACAAATAACGATTGCTAACGGTTGCCTGTTACATTACAGTACATAAAATTTTACTTACCACATAAACAGAGTAAGGAGAGATGACTCAGGATGATGGTGAATGATTTGCAGATCCTGAGCACCACTGACAAACATCTAATCTTGTAAAATGTGTGGTAAGTACTGCCGCTCCATAGTATAAACAGAGTATGTGATTTTTGGGACACCATGAACCAAATGATACCCTGAGGATAACAAGTGATCTCACATGAAGCCAGTCACTGTCCAACTCTGTCTTTATCCATCAGTCTTATCTGCCGTTCACTGATCTCACTGCTCAATATTACCTGCAGGGCTTTAAATACAGAGGGGTGATGAAGGAGCGTCTGACAACACTCATCTGTGGCTAATTGTGCTGTGATGTGCTGTGATTAGCGCTGAAGGTTAGTGTGTTTAAGCGGGCTGTGACAGGAGATGGGGTCAGTAAGGGGAACAACTGAAGCTGAGCTCTGTGCTGCAGAGCAATGTGTTATTTCTGTGATATGGGTAATGAGGACAAGGTGCACGTCAATTCTGAGTTCTGTTCGAGGTAAATGGGAGATGCCTAATTTCTAACTGACTTTCCAAAACAGAGTTAAAGCAGTGCTTAATAGGGGTACGAAATCATTTACAGGATTTAAAATGTAAAGGTATAGTTATCAAAAATTGAAAATTATGTCATCATGTACTAGGCCTGGGCGATAAAACGGTATCGATATTTATCGACGGTACACCTTCTTCAATATCAATAGAAAAATTGTTCGATATAGCACACAATATAGGCACATACTATGAGTGACGCAGACAGCACACATGCTGAAATGAGTGCTGTGCCTTCCTGTGATGAGGAGATTGTGAATAAAGAATGAATATTAGTCGAATTTAAAATAAACCTTTGCATTTGAATGTTAGGAGTGCATCAGGGAGCGTCATCAGTAGCGCGCGAGATGTGGTGATGATGTAAGTGACGTTGTTGCATTTTAATGTTTTGTTAGTCTAGCCCACGAGACACGCCGCTGCTGCGTTATTCATTCAAAATATTAGAGAAATATAGAAGCTCAATGCGGAGAAGTAGTAGCTCAATGCGTAGAAGATCTTGATTAGGTTAAAACCGAAACCAAGCCATTCACACAGAATGCATATTCAGCACATTTTTTAGACGGACAAATATGACTGCTGCCCTCGTGTCTTACACAAGAGATGTATAGAAAGCCATGCAAAGTTAAAACAGTTTAAACTTTTAGAAAACACGTCACGAATTTGTGGAGGTTTATTCCTTTTCACTGCGTCTCATATGTTTTTAAATGCAGTCTGTGTGAATGGCGCTTCGTCTCTTTGAATTAAGCAATGCATAAATACATGATGCTGTTTTGTTCATAATTGTTTATGCAATTTACAAAATTATATTTTATTTTTATGAGTTAATTTAGAAGTAATGCATGTTTTTATAGAGTTACTTCCTTGCGTTGACAATTTAAATGCATTGCATTATTTTGCTCATTGCGCTCTCCTGTGGCCTCGGGAGACAATTAGACCTATACAATAAAGACCCATTTAATCTGCATATAAAACATTAGAAATTAGATATGTTTAATTTTTATTGTGTTTGATTGTTAAAACAAAAAATATTTGTTGTTGGTCTCAATAAATTGTGTTAATTATAAATACAGTGGTTAAATTTAAAAAAAAAATTTCAATTGCTTTTTGTTTTAAAAAAGGTTATAAAAAATTTCAATAATTATCGATACTGAACGATATGAAACATTATATCATTGATAAATTTTTTTGCTATATCGCCCAGCCCTATCATGTACTCCCCATCGTGTTGTTTCAAACCTGTAGGACTTTCTTTTGTGGAACACAAAATATATTTTGAATAATGTTTTGGTGGCCTCTAACTTCCATTGTATGGACAAAACAAAACACTAAGACATTTCCCCATTGACATTTGAAACATTTTCCAATATATAATTTGTTTTCCACAGAAGGAAGTAAGTCATACAGATTTGACAGGAATGACATTAAGGTGAGAAAACGATTTTCTCCATAGTCAAAATAAACTTTCATTGTAAAAAAAGAATGAAGCTTTGAAAAATACATTTTCCCAAGGCAAAAATGTTTGAATCAACACAAAGATGAGCAAATAATAAAAGATTATTTGAACTATTACTTAAATTCCTTCCTTTATATTGTACATTACTGTTTCAGTATTTTTTTCCAGCAGATATTAAGTTTTATGAACAGAGGCTCTTGCAAAACTTTACAGAGAACAGGGTTTATATTAGATGAAACTATCGACTATGTGACTGTGCAGTTGGAAGAGACACAAGCCTATCAAACCCCAAACACACATTTCATTACTGCTTTAAATGGATCTTTCCTTGACCTTTTCAAAGTCTAATGGAAACATACATGGGGAGCTCTGGATCCCTTTGCTTTCTTACAAATTAAACATAGAAAGCAACTTTCTAAATCTGTACTATTTGCAGTAGAAAAAAAACATGAAGATAATGTGTGTGGTGTCCATGCAAACCTGGTTTCAAGGACTTGCTACATGGATACTGAGGCATTTGGAATGATCCGTTCATGTTTCTATTTGGTTGCCAGGTGTTATGGGTCATTTCTACATGGTTGCTTACCCAAGTCTCTAATCTGAGATATCATTAATTCAATTAAAGTTCAATGAGATTTTAGTTGTCTGTTTTATCTAGTTTAGCTAGCATAGTTATACTTATATTAAACTGCACACTCTGTAAATAACATATCTGCACACTAATAAACATATCTGTACATTTATCTAAATAATTACATTTTTTCCTATACTTCTATTTCTGTATATAGTACATTATTCAATTTTTCTTTTTTATTATATTAGTGTTATATTACATCCCTACTGTGTTATTCCTATGTATGTCTGCACTATCATGTATGTCTGCACTATGTTGTACTTTCTTCTACACTGGAAGCTCCTGTCGTCAAGTCAAATTCCTTGTGTGTGTAAACATACTTGGTAATAAAGCTCTTCTGATTCTGATCTGTGGGGTGAAAAAAAATTCCAAGGCCAACTGTTGGGAAAATTAATACCACTCTTCTCAAGCCACAAGATTTTAGATATCATTCATGTCTACAGCCCAAATGGGAAGACTTACACATTGCCATTTAATATACAGGGTGATGGGTTCGATCAAATTCTTAAAAGGGATAAATCACCGAAAGCCCACCCTTATGTCATTCCAAAAGCATATGACTTTATTCTGTGAAAGAGATGTGTGAAATGCCTGAACAAATGTGCATCATCAGAATGATTTGGTATAATCATGCCTCAGAACTGTCACATGATTGTGTTACCAAACATGAGGCATTCGAACACACGACAACATGATCACATTTATTGCATTTCATCTGCTCTCTGAGGTGCAAGTCATTATTATATATGGAAAAAGACCCACAGTGGCTTCTCCTATTGCAGCAATTTCCATTTTTCCTAGTGACAATTTTTGCCAGTTTATCAGGAAGTAGATGCATGCGATAATGACAAAAAAATTATCTCTCGATATTTTCTGGAATTTTGTCTATAGCGATAATTAGACTATATTTTGCTGAGTGGGTTATTGTGCTAGTACTTTGGCAGGTTTAGGACTGCCATGGACGGCTGACTCCCAAAGCTTTTGATATTCTTCATATTCTGTGCAGTGATTAGTTTGCAGGAGTAACAGAAATTAACTTTTCCATTAAGTTTAAATTGTTTTTACCTTTTATGGGCATTTTTACCATTATAAGACCAGTTTTTCTAACCTAATTAAATGCATGCATCATGCTTTGTGTCACATTCTTAAATGTAATCAATAAATTCAAATAGTATGACACTATAGGGCTGTTACCAATCAAATGGCAGAGGTGGCAGAGAATCTGCATCTGAAGGGGCATTTAAATGCATTTACAGAGACAGTTTAACGCAGGACACCTGCGGTTACAAATGCATAAATGTTTTGATGTTAAAAAAAAGCATTGAATATTGACATTTGAAATAATTTTGGATGAAAAAAGTGAAAATATACTTTAAATATATACCTAAAGTCGCCAGTAGGTGGCGGCAAATCACTGCATGAGTGAGTCATTGAGTCATTCATTCAACCGATTCGTTCATACAGCTGGTATGACTAGAGTGGCCGTGTTGGAGTCATAATGTGCTGCAGAGGTGTGCAGTGTAAATAAGGGGTTATCCATCCAAGCATTAAAGGGATAGTTCACCCAAAAATGAAAATTCTGTCATTAATTACTCACCCTCAAAGAAAATAAAAATAACGACTTCATTCAACAATCCGTCTCCACCCTATAGTGCCATTTTGGAGAGTATCACATACGTAAACAACATATGCAACATATGTACACAGATACGTTGTTTACGTTCAGATCAAAGCACTGATGTCACATGGATTATTTTAACAATTTCCTTTCCTACGTTTCTGAGCCTTGATTGTGTTAGCATCCTTGCTGTCTATGGGAGGGTCAGAGAGCCCTCAGAATTCATCAAAAATATCTTAATTTTTGTTCCAAAGATGAACGAAGGTCTTACAGGTTTGGAACAACATGAGGGTGAGTAATTAATGACAGAATTTTAATTTTTGGGTGAACTATCACTTTAATGGCAAGGAAAATCCCTTATACTTGAGAGCAGCAATGTATGAGGTGTTTCTTGAAAGCTATAGTACATTAAAGAATTATCATGTGATTTTTACGTACACCAGGTGACCTGTAAATGCGGGGAAAAAAAAAAAGTTTCCATTGCAATTTTGCGATATATTCCTTTTTCAAATTGCCTGAAAAACCACCTAATGCGAGCGTAAAAAACTTTTTTGCGATATATGGGAGTTTTTGCGAAATTGATGGTGTTTCCATTATGTATGTTTTCAATTCGCAATTTCAGTTTGCGCAATTTGAAGGGTAATGAAAACAGCTAGAGACGTAAAACAGTTCTGCTGTGGCCTTGTTTGAAACAATTTTCGTTGATGAAATGGAGCAAAAACAGAAACTTTTGTGTCTAAAATGTAAGTCGATTAATATTAACTTCTTGTTTATTGGACTGTTTTATAAAATCAATATCACATTTGCTATCGTGCTGATATTTGGAGAAAAACTACTCTTCGTGTGATATTAAGTAGGGATGCACGATATATCGGCCACCATATCGGTATCGGCCGAGCTCTCAAAAAGTATATAAAAATTTGGATATAGATTTATCGGCCAACATATCGGTTATCGGCTTTCAAAAATAAAGAATTATCGGTTATCGTATCGGCCAAAATTTTCATATCGGTGCATCCCTAATATTAAGTATATCAGATGATCTACAGTAAATATAAAAGGCATATAAAAGTCCTATGGGGGCATACAGTTAGGTCCATGTATATTTGGACACTGACACAATTTTCATAATGAGATCAGGTGATTGACTTGGCCATTGCAGAATATTCCACTTTTTTTTACCTTCAAAAATTCCTGGGTTGTTTTTGCTGTATGTTTTGGGTCATTGTCCACTTGTACTATGAAGCGCCATCCAATCACAAAACACCAGTAACCCAGTGCCACTGGAAGCCATGCATGCTCATGCCATCACACTGCTCCTCCATGTTTCACAGATGATGTTGTATGCTTTGGATCATGAGCTGTTCCAAGCCTTCTCCATACTTTTTTCTTCCTGTCATTCTGGTACAGCTTGATCTTAATTTCAGCCGCTTCCATTTGTACTATGAAGCACTTTCCAATCAACTTTGCTGTATTTGGCTGAATCTGGGCAGAGAGTATATCGCTATACACTTCAGAATTCATCCGGCCGCTTCTGTCTTCTTTCACGTCATCAATAAACACCAGTAACCCAGTGCCACTGGGAGCCATGCATGCTCATGCATCACACAGCTCCACCATGTTTCACAGATGATGTTGTTGGATCATGAGCTTTTCCAAGCCTTCTCCATACTTTTTTCTTCCCGTCATTCTGGTACAGGTTGATCTTAGTTTCATCCATCCAAAGAATGCTTTTCCAGAAGTGGTCTGGATTTTTTAGATGTTTTTTGGCAAAGTCTAATCTGGCTCTGATTTTTCTTTACCATGGATAGGATCCTCCAATCATCCACCACTGTTGTCCTCTGTGTTGGATCATGAGCTTTTCCAAGCCTTCTCCATACTTTTTTCTTCCCGTCATTCTGGTACAGGTTGATCTTAATTTAAGCCATCCAAAAATGCTTTTCCAGAAGTGGTCTGGCTTTTTTAAGATGTTTTATTTTTTTGGCAAAGTCTGATCTGGCCTTGTTTGCGCCTTGTGGTGAACCCTCTGTATTTGCTCTCGTGAAGTCTTCTCTTGATTGTAGACTTTGAAAGTGACATGTCTACCTCCCGGAGAGTGTTCTTCACTTGGCTGGATGTTGTGAAAGGGTTTCTCTTTACCATGGAGAGGATCCTCCGATCATCCACCACTGTTGTCCTCTGTGGACGTCCAGGCCTTTTTATGATGCTGAGCTCACCATTCTGTTCTTTCTTTTTCAGAATGTACCAAACTGTTGATTTTGCTACTCTTAATGTTCCTGCTATATCTCTAATGGAATTGTTTTGTTTTTGAAGCCCAACAATTGTCTGTTTCACTTGTATGGAGAGCTCCTTTGACCACATGATGTGGGTTCACAGCAACAGCTTCCAAATGCAAATGCCACACTTACAATCAACTCCAGAACTTGTACCTGCTCAATTGATGTAGAAATAACGAAGGAATACTCCACATCTGTCTATGAAACAGCTTTTGAGTCAATTGTCCAATTACTTTTGGGCAAAAAAGGGGGGAGGTACATATTAAAGGGCTGTAATTCCTTAACCTTTCCTCCAATTTTGATGAGTATACCCTCAAATTAAAGCTCAGAGTGTGCACTTTAAAGCGCATATGCATTATATAACTGTAACGTGAATATGTTTTGGTCAATAGCTAAAATAACAAAAATTGTGCCTGTGTCCAAATATATATGGACCTAACTGTATTTGGCCACTTATAAAGAATTTTGGGGGAATTCTAAATGCATTTTAATAGTCTAAATCACACAGTGAAAGTATGAACTGTAAATGTGCAGTAGTCTAACCCAGGGGTTTTCAAACTTTTTGGAGCCAGGGACCCCTTACAGGGGAGAGGATTTTCCAAGGACCCCCTCATAATTATAACAGTGTTTAAGGCTAAAGTTGAATGTGGGTAGGAGGAATTAACATAATATCGTAACCGGTGTTGCGGCTTAACACCGGTATCACCGTCAACACCATCTATCGCGGCAAGCCTAGCATATATATGTATAAAAAAAATAATTACAGTGCCGTTCATTACAAACAACATTTATTTTAAATGCTATGTCCATTGGCGCCGATCCCGTGGGTGCTCGAGCCCCTGAAAAACAAGAGATAGTCTCCTTTCATTTTAACCAATAAGAAATGGATTGCAGCTTTTACAACTTTATTC
>NW_015542356.1:3293882-3300706 GCF_001515605.1 Sinocyclocheilus anshuiensis | reverse complement strand
GAGGATTTTCCAAGGACCCCCTAATATTTATAACAGTGTTTAAGGCTAAAGTTTAATGTGGGTAGAAGGAATGAACATAATATGATTGTTTTATTGGTGCAAATGGTCCCCATTGTATATGTACTTCTTAATACTACAGCATAATATAATTAAATTTACAATATTTTCCGGAAAGTTGCACCAGGGTGAAGAAAACAAAACAAAACAAAACATAACTTGCATCGGTGCATAAGTCACATTTTACTGTTACTTTCAGAAATAATTTAAATAATGAATAGGTCTAAGTAAAAATTAATGTTAGGAAAAAACATTATAAACACTAACATGAATTTTACTTCGCCTCACTCCAAATCATTTAAATTTAGTGGAATTCATAACAGAACAAAAATAAATGCTGAAAAACACAAGATAGTCTTCGTTCATTTTAACCAATAAGAAATGGATTGCAGCTTTTACAACTTTATTCTCACATTTATAGTTCATTTGAGGCCGTTTTTGGCGTTATTTTACTGGCAAATGTCGAGAGTGCATTATTGTAATACGAGAGGGCGCCAGCACAAATCTCTCTTGCAGTGGGCTTGATCTCCCATATAGTGATCATGGCTCTGCACTCTCTCAGATATTAAGTGTTTTATAAAAAATAAATAAAAAATGCTTGTATTTTTTAATGTGACGGTGAGGAAATTTTCCCACCGGTTAATCAACGTGTGACAACACCGGTAATACCGGTATCACTGCGGGGGAGGGGGCGTTCCCTCTTTTCCTCGTTTTCCTTCACTTTTAAATAGCTTGTAAAAGCACGTGCACTTTTGATTTAGCGGCAGTTAGGCATCAGTTGCTTGAATGCAACAACAAAATACAACGTCAAACTCACTTGTCCATTGGCGCCGATCCCGTGGGTGCTCGAGCCCCTGAAAAACAAGAGATAGTCTCCTTTCATTTTAACCAATAAGAAATGGATTGCAGCTTTTACAACTTTATTCTCACATTTATAGTTCATTTGAGGCCGTTTTTGGCGTTATTTTACTGGCAAATGTCGAGAGTGCATTATTGTAATACGAGAGGGCGCCAGCACAAATCTCTCTTGCAGTGGGCTTGATCTCCCATATAGTGATCATGGCTCTGCACTCTCTCAGATATTAAGTGTTTTATAAAAAATAAATAAAAAATGCTTGTATTTTTTAATGCAAAAAACAGTGTTTGGAAAAACACCACAGAATGCCGATGCTCACGCTGACTGGCAAAACCTACATATTGTACAACAGACAAGTTAAATTGAGTCACCAAATACCTTTTGTATGTTTAGTTGTCTCATTTATTTTGCTGATGATGAGGCTGTGATGTCAAGTTGCAATGCTAGAGCTGATATGTTGTGTGCGCGCGGGAGGCGCCAGCGTGAACACTTTGGATTCCTTATATCAGCGAAAAAATGTGATATCCGTCAGATAAGAGCAAGACAGCATTCAAAACGGTCTATTTTTATTAGTGTACCTTCAAAATGACCGTGAAACATTGTGCTTTTGTAAAATAAAGAAAACAAACAAAATGCGCTTTCCATCTTGGTCTCTGTGAACTTCTTACTAAAATTAAGAAAAACTCAGCAATACTTTCTACTTGTCAAACAGACATGAGAAATATATTTAGCTATATAAACCTTGAAGTGCCCGCTTTTAAGTGTTTACTCTTTGCTTATTTGACATTAATGCATTAAATAAGTCACGGTGGAATATAAATTATAGCATGTTTCAGAAGATAAAAAAACACAAATTATTTTGCAGACCCCCTGGCTTTGCGTCACGGACCCCCAAGGGACCCCAGTTTGAAAACCCCTGGTCATGTAGTGCTACATCATGTAGTGCAGGAGTCTCCAACCTTTTTGTGAGTGAGGGCTCCCAGAAGGGATAAAATAGTCTCAAGGGCTACTTGTTTAATATACTCCAATATATATATAAACCATTAATAAACATTAATGATTTCTCACAAGCATTTAAAATTTTTTATCAATCCAGGAAAATATTCCAGATAAATTTATAAAAATAGGCTATCATACAATATTGATATTTATCATGATATTCATTTACCATTAATGGTGAAGGAAATACTTTCCACATGTTTGTTAGACCTTGACAATGAAGGTAAACTTTGTTCACAATTAAATTCCACAGAGGAGCTACGTTTTAATTTAGGGCCCAATGAAATGCATTTTATTTTTCCCAAAATTCTGTTTTCCATTTGATTTCTTATGGATTCCATGTTTTATGATTCAGTACAAATTTATCGTAAAAAATGGTGTCTAGTGAAATGAATGAATAAAACTTTAACTATTTAATTAATCCTTTAAAATGTAATCAAATGAAAATCAATTGCAAAACATTGCATTTTTTATTTTATTTTATCAGACATGATGCTGCACAACAGAACTATAAATTAATAATAAAAAATAACTTGGTTGTATGATATTCCTTAAAAATAGTAATATTATTATTATTATTGTCGTGAAGGTCTTTCAGTTTTAGTTTCAGCGTGTATTGGACGGTACTTTTTCTCAAATGAAACTGCATAAAGCTGGTGAAGTGACTCAGAGCAGCTCTGAAGATGAAGTGCATTCAGCAAGTCACGCGTGCTTGAGTTTGTGTATCAAATGAAACTACTCCACGCATTCACACAGACACACAGAACATGCAGACTTATTAGCGACATGCACTGACTGGTTGCTGTAACATTTATTTCTGTTGTGTGATAGGATGTTAGATTAATCCATATCAAGTAAAAATGTCCAGAGCTTATCATTATTAACATAAATTTGATCAATCTCGATATGATATCATTTATCGCCCGGCGCTAATTTAAGCTATTTATAGAACGTGCTTGGCGGGCGACTCAAGAGACTCCATGCGGGCTACCAGGTGCCCACGGGCACCACGTTGGTGACCACTGATGTAGTGTATGAATGCACTCTCTGGGTGTGTTTTTGTTTGGTTTTTGCAATATACTTGTTAATGTCAAATCGCATATCCTTTAAACAACAATTACAATATTATTGTAGACAATATATC
This sequence comes from Sinocyclocheilus anshuiensis, assembly GCF_001515605.1. Taxonomy (NCBI): domain Eukaryota; kingdom Metazoa; phylum Chordata; class Actinopteri; order Cypriniformes; family Cyprinidae; genus Sinocyclocheilus; species Sinocyclocheilus anshuiensis. The sequence continues at coordinate 3,297,650 of NW_015542356.1, read as the reverse complement.
GAGTCCAGAGCTGTTTTGGACCCCACTGACTTTCACTGTATATTACATATTTCACTGTATATATTTTTCAAAATATCTCATCATATAGGTTTGGAAAGACATGAGGGTGCTTGAATTGACCATTTTCATTTTGGGGTGAACTATCATGTACTAACACTGCTATTAATACTAGTAGTTTCAGAATTTCGATGAACAACGTTTGAAAATGTAAGCAAAGCCTGAGGTGACACGAACAGGAAGGAGTCATGTCTCTCAAAGAAAAAAAAACGTATAAAGAAAAGTAGAAAATGTCTCAATTGCAAACCTTGAGCGCTCCTCTAACAGGAAGAGCAGCGACGGAAGTGTCAAAACTGTCTCCAAATCCAGTAAGAAACAGTCATTTTGACAACAAGCCTCTATTATCCGCCTAACCCATGATAAGACAGTTTGCCAGCAGCTGTCTTGCTCATGGAGCCTCTATCACCTTTTCCAGCTCTGGGTTGGAAATAGGGCCCATTTTATTCACAGCAGTGCATCAAAAACTCCAGTTGTGTTGAACTGAAAATGAATGGCACAATATGTTTTATAGTTCCATATAAAGGAAACCCTTCATGGAATATTCAATATTTGTGAAAACTGCAATATAGCATCATGCTCTACATTCCTTCAAAGCCTCAGACAGAGATAACAACCATACAATTGAATTGTGGTTCTATAATTTAAGCTTGAATCAGCTATTTGCATTTATTGATTTTTAATATACTCAACATTATCATACTACATGTTTCAGGCTGCATTACAGTCTGTCTGCGGTTTTGAACTGTCTGAGGTTGGGAGGCTAAATGATTCCTCTTTCATCTCCTCCTTTCATGATGACCCTGAACCTTACACACACACACACACACACTCACAAACTCCAATCAACAAAGAGGCAGCAATTTCATTTCTCCACAAGCTTGAAGGCGAAGCGCTAGCCTTCTGAAAAGAGATGAGATTTTCTTATTAATGTACAACAGTACATCATCAGTCTGACCACAAACAATACGGCCTGATTCACCTTACTGTGACTACTCATTACTTATCCCATTATTGGTGTCATACGCTTTGTCAACCATAATTTTCACTTGTGTTGAAAGTCATCATGACGTAGGAACATAAGCTGATAAAAATAGGCTTCAAAAAGCACGAGTAATGAAACCAAACTGATGCAAAAGAACTTCAGGTTATTCTGGAAAATAACTGCTTGCTTGGAGAGTAAGAAACCATTTGATTAATATGTCAAAGAATGTGAAGCCACAAACCTGGCAAATTTTGCCATTTTCAGTGATTAGTTCTTCCTCATACCCTCTCATTATTTCAAGCCGGTACATTTTAAACACAATTTAGTTTCCTGGCGGACTGATAAAAACCTGTGCACCTGGAGTCCAGAGTTGAAGCGCAGCCAGGAAGTCTGATAGGACTTTGAGATTTTCAGTTTTGTTTGCAATATGCATCAGATGGTCAGTGAACAGAATGTGGGCAGACTGTAGGTAGTCTGTCAGAGACTGTGTTGGTTATCAGTATAGAAATAAGATCCTCTGGAACTAGATTTCTTATTCTATTATTAGTATTCCTCCCCTGAGCTTTCACATCTGAACAAAAACTAATTCAAAAGCACAAATGGGGTTGTTTAGCTTGAAGGTAAAACATGCATGGCACTCTACCTCTCTCCGTTCGCTGCAGATCTTGCAAAGCCACTGAGCCCTTTTTTGACTGCCTGCAGTCTCAATTCCACATTTGGTGCACACCTTCTGCAACACAAACATGCATACCATTAGAACAAGTCAAACAAACACACAACCTGATAACTACTGTAACTAATGTATTAAAAATACACACATATACACACACATTGATAAATTCATACATATAATTATAAGAAACATGTCATATATATTTATTTATATAAAAAGTGTTATAATGTGATATTCTGCTATAATTATAAATGTGTTTATGATTTAACAGTTTCATCTTTCATCCAGTGAAAGGTCAGCTTTTTTGCTCAAAACAACAGAGAAAGTGTACCACAATCTGTGCACCACCACTGTTATTTAAGGTTTTATTTTTTATTATTATTATTATAATTTTTTTAAGTTTACCAGCAAGATGATTGGAAACACAATTTTGTGTGGATGCAGAAACACATCCACCCTGCAATCGTGCTGATTGTAAAAAGCATCATCCCTCTTCACACTAAAATATATGAAATTACAGCTGGAGATATTAGTATGGACTCTGATGGCTTGGTTTTTAGGAAACAATTTGAAGGTGAGGGCTGGGATACACTGTTGTAATAAGAAAAGAGAAAGAACCTTTAATCAGGCTTTATGTAATAGAAGTCAAACACTAGACTGAAGTGCCAGTAATTTAGTTTTAGCAGAACTTCCATATACTTAAATTGCTTTGAGATGGAGTAAGCGAGAGAAGAACAGAGAGAATGTGAGCGAGAGGGCACAAAGAAATCTCTTCAATTTCCGTTAAATACTTCTAAAGATCCCTCTGTGAGTGAGAGCCACCTCTAAAGCTGCTGTAAGCGGTGTAATACCACGCATAAAATGTCCCTACTGCTTGACAGATATCACTAAAATGGGTGTCTTGAGAAATCACACTTCACTCTGTGACAGCTCCAATCTCTCTAAATGGAAAAAAATGAATCTGATTGCAGCTTGCATGTCCTAGCCAATCAGAAAGCTTGGAAGCAGCCTTTTGTCAACTTAGACCAATGGCATGAGTTTAGAACGGGACTTTTTTTTTGGTCTTAACAAGAATGAAAACTGTTGTGAAAGAATTCAAACTTTTATGAAAAATGTTGTGAATTAAAGTTGTTCTGAAACAGTTACTCTTATGAATCTAATACTGACAATTATTTTAACGGCAGATAGATAAGCATGCAATGGCTGATAATAAAATCCAATATAATTTTGTCAAAATAAGTTAAATAAAACAAAAAAATAAAATAAATTATTAAAAAAAACTGAATTTAGGCATCACAACATTAGAGATGTACAGTACAAAAAAACAGATATTCATTTTGAGATTTTTATTATGCGTTTGTTTAGGGACCAATTCTCATTAAGTAGTTGCTTATTAGCATGCATATTACTAGCATATTGGCTTTTTATTAGTGCTTAAAGGACACATATTAATGCCTTACTCTGCAGAACCGTGTTTTAGATCCCTTAATCCTAACCCCACACCCAAATTTAACAACTACCTTACTAGCTATTAAAACTAAGCAACAATTTAGGAGTTTACTGAGGCAACAGTCTTAAAGTTAGTTAATACTGAAAATTTGTCCCTAAACTAAAAAGTTACCAATTAAAAAAATAAAAATAATGATGATAATAATAATAATAATAATAATATGAGATGATAACGAATATGGTACAGATATACTGTGCTTCTTTAGAATCATGGGTTTAACATTTAATTTTGGCATTTATCTAATTGATTTCTGCCTCTTAACTTTTCAAAACAACTGGATTTATGATTTTCACCTTAGGGATGATAAAACTTCTGATAATCAGCCTAGCAACAACCTATCAACCATCCAAACCAGAATAGCAAACTAGCTAAAAACCACTCCATAGACAAAGTGATTTCCAGTACATTTTTTCTACAAATCTGGTAATTTCAGCAATAACTGACTCTCGGATTCCATATGGTATATGATGAACACAGTCTATTACACAAATGGTCACATATTGTCTGAACACAGAGGCATTACCAATCTAATTAGGGATTTTTTTT
>NW_015542356.1:3293396-3293749 GCF_001515605.1 Sinocyclocheilus anshuiensis | reverse complement strand
CCCTTTAAACCTATAAAAAAAATCTGCCCCCCTTTCCCGAATCCCCATTCCACCTCAGACTACCAAATAATTTGAAAATTATGAAAAATTAATGCTTTTTTAATTTAAAAAACCTACAGGGAAAAAAACACCTTCATCACTTGAAACATTGAAAAATAGCATAGAGAGAATAACTTAACACGTCACTTATTCTCTCTCTGTTATTTATTTATTTTTTGTGGGTTTCATGCTGTCCGCTGAGGCATAGGACACACACAGGCTTTCCTCCTCACCAACGATATTAAACACCGTGTCTACACCGGACGCGAGCGGCAAAATACAGTAGAACCCATTATAATCAGTGACGCTGTGTA
>NW_015542356.1:3291713-3292900 GCF_001515605.1 Sinocyclocheilus anshuiensis | reverse complement strand
CTGCCCACTGCTCCGGGTGTGTGTTCACGGTGTGTGTGTTCACTGCTGTGTGTGTGCACTTAGGATGGGATAAATGGAGAGCACTAATTCCTAGTATGGGTAACCATACTTGGCCACATGTCACGTCACTTCACGTCACTTATTCTCTCTCTGTTATTTATTTATTTTTTGTGGGTTTCATGCTGTCCGCTGAGGCATAGGACACACACAGGCTTTCCTCCTCACCAACGATATTAAACACCGTGTCTACACCGGACGCGAGCGGCAAAATACAGTAGAACCCATTATAATCAGTGACGCTGTGTACACTGGATGCGACGCAACATTAAACTGCTGCCTTGTTCTATTTATGACGTACTGACACAAAGTTAAAATGATTTGCAATGGTCGCTTTGCCGCATCCAGTGTAGAGCTGTTGCGGCACGACGCAACAACTGTAGCGTCCGGTATAGACACGGTGAGTGAAGCAGAGAGCAAGATATGCCTAGTCATATTTTCTGCATTTAGCTTTTAAATGACCAGCACCTGCCTGGGTCTGTGCGACTTCATCTATGGCTTTTCTCTTCCCTTTCACAAACCGATCCATCTCCCATTCTAAGTTACGTCCTGTGGCTGTTTACGGTTTTATTTCTTTTCTTTTTCTGCTGATGGCCCGCACTCGACTTGAAGCAGCGCTGCTTAGACCGATGGGTGTGTGTCATCAAAGTACTGCGAGAGCTATACGAGAGCGGACGTCTCCTTATGCTTTCTCTCGCCATACTTTGATGTCATACACAGATCGATCTTCAAGTCAAACACACCTCTTTACTCTTGCATGTCACGTGACCTTGTAATCGCAGCCTCTACGATTCAAAAATCGCGTTTTTTCATATTGCGATATTATCGCAAATGCAATTAATCATTCAGCCCTAAATCTAATAATAATAAAGATCAATTCTTTAATTTCCCCTGCATGTTGAAAAGCCATAGTAATTCCAGTGAGGTCTAGAAACAGCAGCTGTTGAGAATGATCACAGGTCATGAGAGAGCAGAGTGATGTGAGCTCAGGGTTTCTGTAACAGATGCTCTGTCCTCACTGGCACAGACCTGCTGTTAAGGATCTCATTCACTCTTTAGCACTCCTTAGTCCAGTGTCAAGTCACAGTGTGTGTCTGTCCCCAAGTAAACTACTAACTGTAACCCAGAGG
>NW_015542356.1:3285337-3290227 GCF_001515605.1 Sinocyclocheilus anshuiensis | reverse complement strand
TGCAGTTCTGCTTCAAGTCCAACACCTATTGTGTTTTATTAGGAGACGCACAACAGTTCTTCTGTGGCTTTATAGATAATATTTTCACTTACACAATTTAGCAAAATCAGACAATATTGTATACCACAATATTAATTTCTTATTACTGAATTGTTGTAAATAAATATCACATTTGCAACTGGTCAGTGTTCAAAAAATGTTGGGAAATCACTTCATGTAGCCCTACGAGAGTGATTACTGATAAACTGTCAGAAAAAAAGACAGTTTTTAGAGAAGAAAGAAATCACCCACTGACTTTCAAAGCTGCTAACGACTTTCTACTTCGAGGACCTTCATAGAAATGTAGTGGAGTGAAAAGTACAATATTTGTCTTTCAAATGTAGTGAAGTTAAAGTCATAAGTTCCCAGAAAAAAGAATACTCAAGTAAAGTACAGATACTCAAGAAGTGTACTTAAGTACAATACTCAAATAAATGTACTTAGTTACTGTCCGCCTCTGCTGTAATCCCAAAGTTCAGTGGAAAGTATCAGTCTTGTGCCACTATGTGCAATATCAGTACACTAAAGCAGTGTTTCAGTTACACACTGCCCCCTTGTGGTCACATTGAGAACAAGTCAAGGTTAAATCGATATTTCCAATAGCAGGCTATATTAAGCAGTATACTATATTTGAGATGTATATTTGGGCATACTACCATATTACTTCAACACAGCTGCTCTGTCATGTCGGCCATTTGCAGGTCAACCTATGAGGTTCGTGTTTCCTCAGGAATGTTTTTTTTTTTTTTTTAGATTAAGGATAGTACTGTTGTGTTTTGGGTAACATAAGGTCTGAGGCACATTATTTTAAGAGATTTTCATTTATTATCCTACATTACAACATAAATTACACACCATCATAACTCAAACATGAGTCGTCATGTAAAGTCGCTTCCTTGTAGTTGTTGTAGTCTTTATTTAGCAACTGGTTAGCAAAAGAGAATGTTTCACTATTCATGTTTGAGGATTGATTGTGTGTAATGTTACATTGTTTGTTATACACTACCATTCAAAAGCTTGGGGTCGGTAAGAATTCCCAACATTTTTGAAGTAAGTCTTTTATGCTCACCATGACTGCATTTATTTGATCAAAAACATATTTAAATGGTAAAATTGTAAAATATTATTAAGATTTAAAATAACGGTTTTCTATTTTAATATATTTTAAAATTGAATTGATTGATTTGATGGCAAAACTGAATTTTCAGCAGCCAATACTCCAGTCCTCAGAGCTCGCTATCCTTTATTTTTTTAACAACATAAACAACATTAACTATTTATCGGGTACTCTTATAAGCTATGATGTGACAACTAAACAAAAAACACAAACAGCCTTATCTTATGTGAAGCATTTTTCTCCTCAAATGTTGGATGCAGAGTAAGATGAGCCATTACATGTGGAAAAAAAGGTAAGTTCTAAATCTTTTCTGCAAGTTCTATATTGTAATGTACAGAAATCTTAAGGTGTTACTTTTGAAAACAATAAGTGAGATAGTGGGCCGCTCTGCATATTTCGTATGTATCTCTTATCACATATGACGTTTGTTCTATTCGACCGTTAGCGCCCTGCGAAGTGGACATCACTGGATATTCCGCCATGATTCCAGTTTGAAACGAGTGTTTATGTTCCATTCAAAGGGCATTAAAGTGTGCGAGACGTGAATTTAAATAGTATTTGTTTACAGAGGTATATTATTTCACACTTCTCTAATAAGTTTTGTCTGTGTGTGAAGACGCTGCAGGCAGCGGCGCAGCGCAAATCCATGAATGAATGTTCCGAAGTGAAGAAAACTTCAACGGATTTCCCTTGTTCAGGGAGTAGGGAGCAATGAACACCGTGTAGGGATATATATATGCATTGTGCACAGTATGCATATTTTCTGTATGCAAAGAATGCTTAGATGACTTTCAGACTGCTTAGATGACTTTCAGACTGTCCTTAAATGTACAGATCTTTGCTGCCACTATGTGGCATCTTAGAATTACTGCATGAGCCCATGACTAAGCGTACTTGCAAAAAGCAGTGAGTGTGAGTGTGAAGGGTAGAGAACATCATGTTTAGAAGATTTAGACCAGTCTGTACCATGCAGCAGTCCAAACAGAGGATGGACGGAGAGCTCAGCAGACCAAACACTTCTCCACACAGCAGACACTGTGACAGGCCATTTCCCACAGCAGATCTCCTCATGTTCTCCAGGCGCTCCACTAAACGCCTGAAACACACACACATCTAAAGTTACAGAAGACAGGACATTGTGTGACAAAGCATAAAAAGGCATAAAAAAGCATAAAGGTGATGCAGACTGATAAAGTCTCACCCAATCCGGTGTTGCTCAATGATCTCGAGCTGTTCAGCGCGGTGGATGACACTCATGATGAGATCCAGCTCTCTTTTCTCAAGTGTCTGAGCTTTCCTCTGCCTCTCTGACTGAAACGTGTGGATGGACCAGCCTGTATGTAACCTGGGTGGAGTACAGACACATAAGACAAATATCATTCATCAGAAATCAATCACTATGATTGTCTTTTCCCACACACTCTTTACATTGGCTGACTCGAAGAAACTTACAAACTGAAGAAACAAACAAACTTACTTTGCTCTAAGCGCTAGTTGTCTGTCATTGGGACAGACCCAGTGCTCATTCTCACTGCCAAACATGGCGTCTGTCATGTTTCACAGTGGAGCTGTAACAGATCAGAATGACAAGTCAAAAATCATTATGAGAATAATCAGGTGAATTAAAGTATGATGTAAACATATGAAACAACTGTAGCAATATAAAGTAGGTTTGAGAATGTAATTGTTTCCGAGCGTGAATATAAATATATAATAAGCACTCAACTTCAACGTCACAGCCACTCATTGGCTTTGACAGGTGTTAGCTGTTTATTGTGATGGAGCATACATTCAATTATGTAAAAGTGGAAGGACGCGGCTCAACTGATTACTGGATAATTAATCTCACAACACCTGCCAAATGACAGTTTCAGACACTAGACACGAAGACATATTGTGCAGTCTAACAGTGTCATTAAAATAACACTTTATGATGAAAATAACAGTACTCTTTCTTAAATGGAATGAGACTGTATATATGTTTGTTCTGGTACTGCATGGATCCTATTTATTTAATAATTGATGAGTTACATGCAAGTTAAATGAAAGAGGTTGTGTAACAAAAAAAAAACCATCAATAAAATAAAAAATACTTTGATCAAATAACGTATAGGCTTTGATAATATAATAATAAATAACACCTCATAACATATTATTTTTGCTCATTTTGGCACTTATATATACTGGAGAAAAACATGCAGCCACATTCAGGTTTAAGATTATTACTGAATTAACTTACTGAATTAAATGTTAGAATTAGCTAAAATCTACATTAACATATTTGGGAAACCTCACTATTTTTATAGGGTAAGAAACACTTTCCAGCGGAGTAGAAAACTTGACATTTGTATTTGTATTACTGAACTGATGTATATAAATCAGGTTTTGATCAAATTGGTTAAATTATGTATATATTATTATTAATATAATAATAAATATTTATTATTATTGCTATTGTGTATGTGTGTGTATATCCACACATATGTACTTTATAAATGTATATAATATTTTTAATAATAATAGTACTAGTAACAACAACAATATCATAATAATCTTAAAAATAATCAATAAAATAATCTTCTTTATTTGGACTAACAAGCTCTCCGAACCACAACCTGTAAGTACGATTGATACGTTATGTGTACATTTTCAATTGAGTGCTCAAAATAGTTTTTTTTGGTGCTAATATGTGATGTATACCTAGTGCAGCTTTAGGTTTCCAGTTAAAGCACAATATTTACTGTTTTACTGAAACTGATAATTCGCTGTGAACCCACTATTTCCTAAGAATGTGTCGATTAATGTAGACTGTCGTTGTTCTAATTACTTCGTTTAATAATAAAGAATGTAGTGTAGCGCACAGACTTTATAATCATTGTGAAAGTGCTGTTTATGTAGTTATAGGGTTAATGCAGAGAGTAAAAGACCCGGTAGAGAGACTAGTTATGCCTGGTTCAGACTACATGATTTTAGCTTGATTTTGACACGATTTGCTTGATGTAGGGTGTTGTGGGGATTCGTAAACGACAATGGGCGTTTTTTTTCCGTCGTCCACGACGAGTTCTGTCACATTGGTGACGTTGACCAATAGCAGCACAGAAGCTCTTTCATACACTGGTTTCAAACATGGCAAAACGAAAGAGATGATGGTGCTGCTAGGTGGAATTATGAGATGGACGAAAGGTTCGTGGAGCTGTGGCAACAGTACTCCTGCCTGTATGATGTGTCATCGACGGACTACCACGACAGAACAAAGAAAGAAAAATGCTGGCGAACTATAACGGAAGCACTTCAGCAATGTTTACACTTTTGTTTTCGGAAGTCAGTCGCTAGTTCCACCTCGATGACATCACGCGCGTCGTTAAAGACGGCACGCGATGAATGGTCGGGAAGCAAAGTGTAGTCTGACATGTTTCTTGTCCACGACACGACAAGATTTTAGGAGTCAAAATCGTGTAATCTGACACAATGACTATCGTGACCGACAAAAATATTGTGTAGTCTGAACCCGGCATTAGTTAGGCTGGTGCGCATGTGATACAGCTGTTTTGCGTTATAATTAAAGGTTAAGACACGGAACGTCTTTTGTCTGTCATTCTTCAGACATTACAGTAGACATATTTTGGTTTTCAAACTGTATTGTTTCATCAGTTAGTCACGGTAGCACTTGGCTAACGTATCCACCATTATTGTTTTGTTAAGTGTTTACAGTTTAGCAGCTAAACTTTCTACAG
>NW_015542356.1:3271333-3283135 GCF_001515605.1 Sinocyclocheilus anshuiensis | reverse complement strand
GTGGGGATTCGTAAACGACAATGGGCGTCCGGACGCAAGATTCCATCGTTTCAGCACGTGTAGTGTGTCATAGTGGACAACTATGCGTCTGCGTCTGCGATGCTTCACGCCAGAAAGATTAGCATGTTTCATTTTTTTCCGTCGTCCACGACGAGTTCTGTCACATTGGTGACGTTGACAGCACAGAGCACAGAAGCTCTTTCATACACAGGTTTCAAACATGGCAAAACGAAAGAGATGATGGTGCTGGAATTATGAGAACAATGCTGGCGAACTATAGCGGAAGTGCTTCAGCAATGTTTACACTCTTGTTTTCGGAAGTCAGTCGCTAGTTCCGCTTTCTCGATGACATCACGCGCGTCGTTAAAGACGGCACGCGATAAATGGTCGGGAAGCAACGTGTAGTCTAACATGTTTCTTGTCCACGACACGACAAGATTTTAGGAGTCAAAATCGTGTAATCTGACACAATGACTATCGTGACCGACAAAAATATTGTGTAGTCTGAACCCGGCATTAGTTAGGCTGGTGCGCATGTGATACAGCTGTTTTGCGTTATAATTAAAGGTTAAGACACGGAACGTCTTTTGTCTGTCATTCTTCAGACATTACAGTAGACATATTTTGCACAACAAAAACCGCCCAATATCTACTCAAAACTAGCCCAATTGTGTTTCGAGGGTGGTCCCCCTTTAAAAATCACGTTCTGGGGTGTAAAATACACGCTTTCAGTCGGGGTTCCCCTGGTAAATTCACATTCCAATGCCTAAATATGACGTTATTGGGGTCGCTACAACCCGCAACATCAAAAACAACCGTGGACTCGGCAACACAGATGGTAGCGCTCGCTAACTTGCTCAAGCGCTCCTCTTTGTGCCAATCACAACAGGCTTGGCCAGCTGACCAATCAGAGCAGAGTAGGCTTATGGAAGGGAGGGGTTTATAGACATTTCACTCAGAACTGAATCGAACGAACCGTTTCGAAATCATGGACAAATGACTCTATGTATAAATGTATATTCTGGGAAAATTACAGTGTTTTCTGACCTTAGATGCATTTAAACCTGTTGTAGGGGACTCCAACACAATATTAGGACACTTTAAAACTACGCTTACTTTTCTTTTTAGGAGCACTTGTGCTCCTAACTTAAAAAATTTAGGAGCACGTTCAAAATTTTAGACAATTATTTTAGGCACCTTCTAAACAATTACTCAAAATGTTATCAAAAAGTAGCCTTCCCATTACAAGGTGATATTTGGCAAACATTTGAAGCTCCCCTGAGCGCAATCACAAGTATGATGATGATCGGGTCAGTCGCACTGGTGCTCCTAAAAAAATGTTTATAGTCGCACGCAGTAGTTTTTAGTCGCACTGTAGAGCCCTGATATGACCTGCTCTTTAAGTCACTTGAAGTTCATTTCTCTTTCTCTCTCTCTCTTTCTAACACAGACACAATCTACACCTTTATGGATAAGCGAGGCCAAGTCTTATTTACATTTCCATGAGGACTCCTGCTCTTTATTTGGCTCTGCTGCACAGGCCTCAGGCATAGATGACAATGGCTCCAACAAACTACTTAGTTACACTAGCAGGCTTATAGCATACGTATAGCATTTCCTCTCAAGCCAATAGCTTTATTTACAGAGAAAGCAAAAAGTCTAGCAAACTACAAACAGCAAACCCTGGTATTTACTTGAAGAGTACAGATATCAAACAATCTCCCAAGTTCTTGTGTACTTTCTTCCATTTGCATTTCACATGCTGCAGAAAACCCTGACTGATAACCAGTAGGGATTTCATTCAGTGAAAATAAATACTCTTTAATGACTTTTTAACACGTTTTTAACCTGGAATACAAAATGACCAATCCACCGATCCATTCCCTCAAAGAAAACACCCATATCCTCTTGCTCCTTCTAAATGACAGAGAAAAGGGTAGGCAGAGTCCTTATTTCATTAACTACAGGTCTCTTACTCCAGGAAAGGCTCCTTTTTAAGACGTCAACATTCTGGCATCCATTCAAATCTAATCCACTTAAAAGCAGTTCGCAAAAAGGCACAGACAGACAAGAAAGAGTGTTTACCTTACAAGAGGCCAGATAAATGTGGCGTTACTCTGACAGTCTCTCAGCATGAGAAAGTGAGAGTAGAGGAAATAAGGCGGTGGAGGAGGAGGAAACTCCTGATTATACTGATCTCAGATCAGGTTTGCTGCCTCTCTTGCCATGGATCAGGTCACATGACCTGACATCCAAAACATCCTGCTCCTCCACTGATTACAGTGATTGAATAAAGAAACAAAAGAGTGACGGTGGTACAACCAAACTGAGACAGGCCTCATAGGTGCTAGAGGCTAAAGGCTTTACTATTGACCTGGCCTTTAAAAGCGGTCAGTATAAATCACAGTAATCTCATTTGCTAGGTCTGCTGCAGCACTAAACCGTTTAGAATAGAATATTAAGGGACAACTACATTGTAAAAATTTCTTGTGGAGTAAATATGTTCACTGGTGGTCATGCAATTAAGCTGCATGGGAGGTTGACAGTTGCAAAGGCCGCATCTTTATGAAGTGTCTGAAGCAACCAGTAACTATAAAAGCATCTGAGTTAAAGCTTAAAATTCAGACTAAATTATGCCTGTTCAGGCCCACCTCAGCCCCTATTATGAATACAGTTGTAATTGCTGTGTAAATGCATTTAAGCCACCTCTGAGCAGCATTAAAGAGTCTGAGTAAAGACACCTAAATGCCACTTCAGAAGCGCTTCTGTGCCACCTTTGAAGAGTAAATTTGGCATAGTATAAAAAACAAAGCATCTTTACACAGCCAATTTAAGGCTGCTCTATGCCTGCTTAAAATTCTGTGTAAAGACACAATGCATAAAAGCCAGACTAAATTATGCCTGCTCTGACCCACCTCAGCCCCTACTATCAAAGTGTACAGTTATCATATCTATGTAAATGCATTTATGCCACCTCTAAGCTGCATTACAGAATTTGTGTAAAGATATCTAAATGCCACTTTACAAGTGCCTCTGTGTCACCTTTGTAGTGTAAACTTGGCATAATATATGAAAAACAAAGCATCTTTACACTGCCTGCTCACAAGTCTCTGTAAAGATGCAATGCTGCATAAAAGCCAGGTGCAATTGCCGTGTAAGTGAATTTTTACCTTTGCAGTGTAAATTCGGCATTATTAAATAAAATGACTAGTAAATGCACCCTATAACTTCGGTTTTGCTAGCTTGTTTAATAATTGCAGAAGTTCAGTCAATAAAATGTTCAAACCAATAAAATCACCTCAAGCTCATAAAAAAGAAGAAACTATCTGCACACTTAACCACTTGTAAACGTATCAATGTCAAGTGTTATTTATTTACGAGAAAAAAATAGCAGCAGACACTTTTCAAACAAAACATTTAACAAAAAGAAGTTTGTTAGGCTTTAAGTGATAAAACAACAATAAAACTTCTGCAACACTTTCTAGTTGGATCATGTTCAGAGTTAATGTGAACTTACACGCTAGAACACCTGTGTGAAATTGAAGAGAGATGACTTCAAAAGCACACTAAAAACACATTGAGAGCAGATGGTTAGAAACAAAAATGGTTCAGAAGAAGAAAGTGAAGCTAGTTTGAAGACAATTTCTGGCCGCATTTGCTTGGTCTTACATGGTTTAAAGGGGTCATATGATGTTGCTAAAAAGAACATTATTTTGTGTATTTGGTGTAATGAAATGTGTTTATGCGGTTTAAGGTTCAAAAAGCACATTATTTTCCACATACTGTACATTATTGTTTCTCCTCTATGCCCCGCCTTTCTGAAACGCGTCGATTTTTACAAAGCTCTTTGGTCTGAAAAGCAAGGTGTGCTGTGATTGGCCAGCTATCTAGTGCGTTGTGATTGGCCGAATACCTCAAGCGTGTGACGGAAATGTTACGTCCCTTACCATACTGTGATGCCCTGTCAGGCCGGAGCGACGAGACAAAAACATTAAAACCCATTATAAACGAGGCATTTGTTGCATCCAGTGGGGACATAATTACGGATTATAATGACTTATACTGTCTTTTTACGTGTTGCATCGTGCCACGTAAACATAAAACCATGTCTGCATTTGTGATCGGAGAAATGACAAACTACAAACGCTACTCTACACTGCTCAAAACTTGCGTTTGAATCATCGTAATGCAAATGTTCCCACATCGTGACATAGACATGTGGGGGCGTGTTAGAACGAGCCGTTTTAGGTAGGCTAAAAGTTGACTCTTAACTTTAAAAAAAATATATCTCTTTGGATTTGAGACTTTAGTCTTTGCAACTTTACAGATCTTCTTTATGCACCAAGAGCTTGTGAGACTCCAAAGAGGAAGGAAAAAATTGAAATCGCATCATATGACCCCTTTAATATCATGTTATCTAACGCATTTGACAACTGACAATATCACATTTAAAAACAACTGCTTAATTCCCAACCAAACAACATAAAGGGAAAGAAACAGATGGTCTAAACACAACAACAGCGTGCCTTACCTTGAGACGTGATGTTTCCAATGTAAACAACCAGAAGAAGTTATTTATTTTCTTCCCAAATGCCTCTCAGCTGTCGGACACAAACCCCCATTGGCAGGGTCAAAACTGTGCACACCCCAAAAAAAGGTAGCAGGTGTCACAGAAAACAAGGTAATCCCGTGGATAATGGTGTGAAAGGTGTTTACTGTGAGAGCGCGTGTGCTTGGAGGTTTGGCGGCCGCTTTGGAGGACAGCCACGCAGTAGTTTATCTCCAACTCTGCAAAAAGAGCGCGAGGGGAAAAACTGAGGTCACACCTTCCCACCACAGCAGATGCTGGAGTGCTGACCACGTGCTCCCTCCCGGGCAAACGCGCGCAAGTTTCCAAGGTGAAAAGAGGAAGTGCAATGAATCAGTGGATTTTTTAAAAACATTCAATCAGAGCTATTACCTTTATGGTGAAACAAAACACAAAAATACAGCTAACGTCAAAAATGCGTTTATTGTCATTTTTGGTAGGATGTGAAACAAAAAGAAATGTGAAACAGAGACGCCAGGTGTCGCGGTGCAGAACATAGAAGTAGATTAAAACTAAACACTGTCTGTGACGCAGTAAGAATAAATACAAATGAATGAATTTTAATACAATTATTTATGTTATTAATACGTCACAGACCAACCTAGAAAAATGTAAGCAAACACTGGAAACTCTGGTGGGCATCTGCGTATTGCTACCTGCCAAGAGGCCAGTGTCTCTCCTGGGTATCTTAGCAACAGGTGCTTGTGAAAAAAGTACAGAGAGCACACACACACACACACACACACACACACACACTCCAGTATGCGACAGACACAGCAGCTGCAACAATCCTGACAGTCACAATCACTTTTACAACACTGCTGCCAAAGTTGCCAAAGTGCTTACCACTTATTTTACACACACACACACACACACACACACACACACACTCATACACACGCACAGAAGAAGGGAAAACAGTTGGAAAGCAGCATGCTATGCCACCAATAAAATATTCTTATCCCCAAAGTATTAAAAAAAACAAACAAAAAAAAAAAAAAACCCGGCCGTGAAGTTAGTACTGACAGGTGTATTTTTCTGCCTGCAGGTTGCGTGGGAGTTTTTGTTCGAACGTCTAAACAACACACAATGTGCTTCTCCTGAGGTGGGATCCTTATTGTTTGAATATATAAATGCAAATACATGAATCTCAATGAACATGATTTTACCTTTATGATCAGGGCAGGTATAGGCCTATAGAATGGGATGCAATACAATGTACAAAATTACATTTCAAACCAAAACTTCTATTCATCAAAGATTCCTGATAACAATGTACAGCACGGTTTTCAAGACTGATACAAAGATAAGAAATGTTTCTCGAGATCCAAATCAGCATATTAGAATGATTTTTGAAGGATCATGTGACACTGAAGACCGGAGTAATAATGCTAAAAATTCAGTCTTGCCATCACAGGAATAAATTACATTTTAAAATATATTAAAATAAAAAACTAACCGTAATATTTCATGTCAATGCAGCTTTGATGAGCATAAGATTTCTTTCAAAACATTAAATAGTTTTACACGTGTTTTTTTTTTAAGCTGTGGTTTTGAATGTTTATTAATATATGTGTGATTGTTGTGAATTTTATTACCCAAACAACCTTTCAATTTAAAAGTATTTTAGCTATTGTAAAAAACAAGTGAACACAATAAAACCACACTGGAATACATTCAGCTAAAAGTCTAAATTGATTATGAAAGCAGACTTTAAATGGAAAGTTAAAGTAAGGGTAGTTTTTTTTTTCATGAATTTCTATTGTGGAGAATGTTTTAATGCTTAAAACATATTAAAAACCATATCTGTTGACCACAAGAACTGACTGATATTTTGAGTATAACGCCATTACATATTTCTTGATGAATTGTTTTGTGTTATAGTTTTATTGTTTACATTTGAATATCTGTTTCAACATGCCTGAACAATTAACTTTTTTTTTTTTTCTGGCAATAACAAATGTCAATAGCTGTTTTCAGTCAAAACTTTTAAATTATGTCTTTACAGAAACTATGGGAAATAAAAATAAAAGTGTGACAAATGCACAGTTCTAACAATAAATTGCTTGATTAATGATTATTCATCTGATAAAGTAGAAAGTAAATGATGAAATGTCAGCCTTGCGTTCCTCAGGTAAACTGGCTGTGGCAGCAATCAAATCCATTATTGACAGAAAATACAATTAGTTACACCCAGTAACGTCAACAGAATAGAGTGCATCCGTCATGCCCTCCACACAAATCCATCCACTTCAATTTCTGACATGTTCTATAGCAAACCGAGAATATCTTGCTTTCCATTTTCCACTAATGGATGTTACATTGTTTTATTATTAACCTTGATCTGTAAGATTAGAGTCAAATAACAATTTTAGATTAAATTAAATGTTATCATGAAGCAAGAAAAAACTGAACCATGAAATTGTTCTTTATTAAGAAAAAACACCAACGACAAAGTCAGTTTTCTCAGATTTTATTCAGCAAAGCATGTGCCTACAATATCTTACAAACAGAACAAAAACAGAGGGATTGTTCTCATACAAACAGGTCAGCAGGTAGAACATTTACAATCATGCATCATGACGAGTCGAAGGGCTCGCGACGCCTCTCACCAACACGAGGAATCCAGCGAGAGTTTGCGCCGCAAGTTCAGACAAGAAAAGGACCTTCTACCACTTACAAATACACTTCACTCAAATGCTACGAGCCCAAAGGAAGGACGAGGGGGAAGATCAATATGATCTGAGCATCAGGTAGCATCCATGGAATTCGTTGTCATTGTCCTCCAGCAGCACTGAAAGGCCAACTTTAATAAGCGCAGAAATTATGCATTATGAAGCAGAATGCTCTCGCTATCAGAAAGGCTCCTACAGCCATCAGAACGGTTTGAACTCATCTCACGATCCCAAAAAGAAACTAGACGTGAGCAAAGGTCTCAAAAAAGCACAAACGCATCAGTCGAACGTACAAATAAACGTCCCAAATGCAAGATATTGCTATTCAAAAGAGGTTTCAAAGCATCATATAGCATTTTTTTTTTCGAACTCGAAAATCTATCAAACTAGTTATTGTAGGATGGATTTGGCGAGTAAAACAAACAAGTCTTTGCTCTTATGCATCAACAGAAAAAGCACAAATGAATTCCACTCTTTCCCAACTGCAAAACTACAGTTTTGACTCCGAACTGGATATGAAGTGGGGAGGAAGTCAGTGTGAGCAGTACATGCTCAAAATGAATACAGCAGGTTGAACCAAAGGAGGAAACGGGTCAAAGACAGTGTGGCGAACATGGGTGAGACAGTGCAAAGGCACATTAGTGGTTGGATGCTTGTTTATTATGGGCTTTAATATAGGGCGAAAGAAGGGGAGTGCTGATGAACCGTGATTGATGCAGCGGGCTGTAATTAAGCAAGGCATGATGGGAAAATGGGTTTGTCGATAAAGAGCAGTGAAACTTTGTAGGTGGAGAGGACAAAGTTGCTTAAAAGCCTGAACTAGACAGAATGGAGGAGGAAAGCACTCTCTCGTAATACGTCTCATGCGATATGACGTATGATATGCATTTCATTGGGTGGAAATGAAAACCTAATGACAATAAGAATAACTAAATAAGGTTTGGAAGGCAAAAAGACAGGTCAGATATTGCACTAAAATTAAAACGAAACAGAGGCATTGCTTAAGTATCAAATGAGGCATGAAACGAAACAATAAAAAGGCAAGAAACACAATGGATGAAGGTAGAAATAAATGGTTTTGTAAAAAACAAAACTGGAAAGTAATGTGATTACAAAAAAATATCTACAATAATGATTTACATTTTTTAAACAACAATGTTAAATGTACAAGAGATTGATGCTGCATTACTGCTGTTAATTTGCTGATTTTACAAATATATTCATTTGAAGTGTCCAGAAACAGAGACGTGAAGCCCAAAGCCATTAATCATTGCATTCATTTAGATTTCAACACACAAGTCCATCGATCCAAGAACAGGCATTTTATCTCGACTCGCTAACATGGTGACATTCTGAGTAAGATGTTTGTGTTTTTATTTGCTTTTAAAAGGAATTTATTCAAGCGCTGTGCCAACTTCCACTTGGGCATCTCATTTAGACATGTTCACAATAAAACCAGCGTGGGTTCGATGATAAAAGAAGCGTGTCGTACAGAAGCCTGCTGTCATCTCTAGTGGAACTCGTCCAAAGATCATGACCAGCAGGTTGATCATGGTACATGGCAGAGATCCATGCATCTGCCCATCCTCAAAGAGGAATCAAAAGAAATGCCACTGCAGAATCTGCAATGGACACATATGAAAGGGTCGGTTAAGACAAAGACACAAGAGGAATGACAAGGCAAAGGTCACCTCCAGAGAAATCAAATGTCATAGAAAGTGATCTGATCAAGAACGCAAAGATCAAGAACGCAAAGGGATCGGATTTAGTGGAGGTGATATTCCCCATCGGAACATTTCAAGCCAAACACTGTCCTCTGTTGATACTGGATATACTGAACATTGACAGGATGGCACAGGGTGCAGGGGGAAGCTCAGGCAGACTGCTTCTGTACTGAATTTAAGAGTCCTATCATTATTTACACAGTAGATACAGGCACTTAAAAGTCTTTGGTTGGAGTGACCCAACATTGCAGAGTAATGCATTCACAGAGCTTCTTTTTTTTTTTTTGCACCCTTCTCTTGGGTTCAGTAGGCAACATGTAGTTTTCTCCCTTCCCTTTCCAATATGCTTCGGTTCAGATTTTCACCTTCAACCCCATTTATCCCGCAGACAAGGCCACCTGTGAAATAAACAGGCACTTTTAGCATTCAACTAGTATACATGTTTGTTGGGAGCTGGATGACGACATCAAAATGTCAGCAACGGCACAACTTCTCTATCACACAGATCTCATATACCAAGTTGTACCTTTTCTGGACAGAAATCTGGGTTGTTCTGTCGAACTTTGCCAGGCCTGCCCTTGATGACTGCATAGCAGAACATTGTGATGACCATCACAAACAGGAAGTAGCTGGTGTGCATGAGGTGCAGGTTAATGAGAGAGCGATCGTCCTATCAGGAAAGAGAGCGCACTCTTGAATTATAGTGAGAATTTGACAACCTGCACAACACAACTTGCCTCTTTGTTAAAATGTACAAAAAAATAATAACAATATAGTTCATATTCTGTATAGTAATTCAAAGTGATAAAAAGTGAATATTTGTGAACATTACCCATATGGTTACAGATGATTTTTTATTTTTTTTTTACTGGCATCAGTCTGATTAGGGTGATACAGTAAAAATGATATCACTTTTTAATACAGGTATATTATAATGTGAATACTGTATTTAAAAAAGTATATATTTACATATCACTATAAAATAAAATAAAAAATAAAATTCACCAACACTTCACAAAAACTCACCAACACTTTGCTAGTGTGTTGTGGATGGTTCACACAAAATCACTATATGGTTACTAAGATGTTCTGAGGCCCTGTTTACACCTCCGTGAAGTTGGCACCCCATAAAAAGAAAATTATTATTAAACTATTATTATTATTATTATTAAACCAGCACAAATCGAGCACAAACGAATGGCACCGTTTTGGAACGATTTAGATTGCATGGGGTGGAGAGTGATGTCACTGTTCGTAAAAAGTTTATTTTTATTATATAAAAGAAGCGGTCATAGATACAGGGTTTCTTCTAACGGCACAAACCAGCACAAATCGAGCACAAACGAATGGCACCGGTTTGGAGAGATTTGAACGGCATGGGGTGGAGAGTGACGTCACTGCCCAGAATTGTTTTTGTTATTTCTATGAAGGGGAAATATATTTGACGTTCATTTCAACAGCACAAACCGAGCACAAACAAATGACACCAGTTTTGTGCGATTTAGACGAACTGGGGTGGAGAGTGACGTCACAGCTCCCGAAAATAGTTTGGTTCTAAGGAAGGAAAATAGATGTTGTTTGTTTTAACGGCACAAACGGTCACTGCCTCAAATTCTGTTTGTTATTTCTAAGAAGGGGAAATATATTTGATGTTCATTTCAATGGCACAAATCAGCACTATTCGAGCACAAACGAATGACACCGGTTTTGTGCGATTTAGACGAACTGGGGTAGAGAGTAACGTCACAGCTCCTGAAAACATTTTGGTTATATCTAAGGAAGTAAAATAGATACAGCGTTTGTTTTAACGGCACAAACCCAGCACAAACGAACTGCGCTGATTTGGAGCGATTTGGGCAACATGAGGTGGAGAGTGACGTCACACGGTCAAAAAAATAATGTTTAATATCTCAAACACCAAACCAGCACAAATGTTCGTTTTTGCGGCACAAATCAACACAAACGTAGCACACACGAATGGCATAGTTTTGGTGATTATTTCTTTTTATGGGGTGCCAACTTCACGGAGGTCCTGTTTACTGGTATTATAATGAGTTTTCATTGATCCAATCACAAGTGGACAAGGTTAACTCTTTCCCCACCACTGACGGGATTTGTCATCATTTCGTCACGAGAGTGCTTCCCTCGCCATTTACAGAATTTTCTGGCTTTCCGTGTTTTCACTGTTATACTGTAGGAGGCGCTATTACACATTTTCTAAAAGAGTACTGAATGTCTGGATCAAAACTAGGTGAAGAAGCAGCAGAAACTATCACATATATGTGCCTGGACCACAAAGCCAATCTTAAGTCGCTGGGGTTTATTTGTAGCAATAGCCAAAAATACATTGTATGGGTCAAAATTATTGATTTTTCTTTTATGCCAAAAATCATTAGGATATCAAGTAAAGATCATGTTCCATCAAGATATTTTGTTAATTTCCTACTGTAAATATATCAAAACTTAATTTTTGATTAATAATATGCATTGCTAAGAACTTCATTTGGACAACCTTAAAGGCAATTTTCTCAATATTTTGATTTTTTTTGCACTCTCAGATTCCAGATTTTCAAATAGTTGTATCTCGGCCAAATATTGCCCTATCCTAACAAACCATACAACATCTGAAAGCTAAATAAATAAGCTTTCCATTGATGTATAAATCTCAATTTCGAAAAATTGACCCTTATGACTGGTTTTGTGGTCCAGGGTCACATATGTAAGCAGTAAATTATTAAACATTACAATTTCCCCCAATCTGGACTAAGTTACAGATGTTCTCTCACTTAAACAACTCTCAAAATAAAGTGCCCTG
>NW_015542356.1:3232904-3271048 GCF_001515605.1 Sinocyclocheilus anshuiensis | reverse complement strand
CCACCACTGACGGGATTTGTCATCATTTCGTCACGAGAGTGCTTCCCTCGCCATTTACAGAATTTTCTGGCTTTCCGTGTTTTCACTGTTATACTGTAGGAGGCGCTATTACACATTTTCTAAAAGAGTACTGAATGTCTGGATCAAAACTAGGTGAAGAAGCAGCAGAAACTATCACATATATGTGCCTGGACCACAAAGCCAATCTTAAGTCGCTGGGGTTTATTTGTAGCAATAGCCAAAAATACATTGTATGGGTCAAAATTATTGATTTTTCTTTTATGCCAAAAATCATTAGGATATCAAGTAAAGATCATGTTCCATCAAGATATTTTGTTAATTTCCTACTGTAAATATATCAAAACTTAATTTTTGATTAATAATATGCATTGCTAAGAACTTCATTTGGACAACCTTAAAGGCAATTTTCTCAATATTTTGATTTTTTTTGCACTCTCAGATTCCAGATTTTCAAATAGTTGTATCTCGGCCAAATATTGCCCTATCCTAACAAACCATACAACATCTGAAAGCTAAATAAATAAGCTTTCCATTGATGTATAAATCTCAATTTCGAAAAATTGACCCTTATGACTGGTTTTGTGGTCCAGGGTCACATATGTAAGAAGATGCATATGTAAAATAATGTGATCATCAAACATTTAACCTTACTGAATGAAATGTCGACCCAGGAAGTTCAATAGGACCATGCAAGCTTTAGGGGTGTTGATGGAAGCGATCTACTCCATCTATGTTTTGATCATTATTCTGAATCCCATCCAGACATGGTCTTTGACAAAAACACTATTTTCTCAGCTTTTTGTTCAAAATGTTGCTCTTTTAATGAAACTTGCCCACATTCAACACATTCACATTCAGATTATGATTCGCCATTAGTTTCCCTTTCTTTTAGCTGGCAGTCCCGTGAAGAGATGTAAAATGAAAAATGAAAAATTGCAGAAGGACTAGACAAAATTCAAACATGTGGTCGCAGAAGACACATTTAAAACACATGTTAAGACCAGGTGTAAACAGTCATAGATCTCAGCAGACCACTTGTGATCAGGAAAACGTATCCTAATACCAGGTAAAAACAGGACCTATATGTTTGTGTGCTGCTATGTGGTTGCTAGGGTGTTTTGCCTGGTATTAGTACTGTACTTTCACAAGGCATTTAAAAAACACACATACACACACAAATGATTTGCTGTCAACACTCACATCTGGAACGATGACAGTGAGCTTGGGATTCAGTGTGTGATACACCTTCCCAATGGCACCTTTGTAACACCAGAACGGGTTGTACTCCTGTGTGTACTTAGTGTCTGAATCTCGTGCTGTAGTGAAAATCTTGTACCAGGATGTGGCATTACTGTAGGTCTCTGGGACACAGTGAGGCGGCTGCCTGCAGAGGATTTTTAAAACAAGGTATGAATTACTCATTGTAGATGAAGGAAACTCCAATTAGGACCCTTAAAAAACTATTCTCAGTTATGTAACACAAATTTGCACTATGCTGCAAGTCTTCCATGTGCCCACTGTGTATGTTCTTTTTGTTTTGCCTCAGCTGTCTGGGTCAGTTAAAGTGATAGTTTGCCCAAAATTTACTCACCCTCAGGAAATCCAACATGTAGGTGACAGTAAAGGCAATTTTCAGCTAAACCAAGGTCCCAGCTACCAACGCTTGAGAGTAATATCAGGCAAGACAAAATTAATACCTGTGGCTCCTGATGACATATTGTGGTCTTATGAAGCGAAACTATCAGTCTGTGCAAGAAACTGGACATTATTTACAACATTATTACCTGTAATTCATAGCCTCAGGCAAACAGTGAAGTCCAGAGAATCTTTTCAATTAATTGGTTCTTTCAGACAATTCGTTTCAATGGACAGGTTCAAATAACTGATTCACCAGTTTGTTTACATAACCAGGCAATGACGTGACATATATACGCAATATATTATATTATTAAAACACCCAATAATTATGTGAAACATGGCTGTTTTACATATCTAAACCATATAAAATGAATAAACTAGACTTACTCAACTCACCCTTTTTACATAAACTATGAAAAACCATAAAACTTTCACTTCTCCTCTTCATTTAAGTGCTCAATTCACGCATACTCATATCATCGAGTTCTTCAGTTCGAGTGAACAGATTCATCCAGTTCACTTAAAAGAACCAGCTCAAAAGAACGTTTCTTTTGCAAACTGGACATCACTCCGGACCATTTGACTGAGGCTATGGATTACAGTTGATGTTCAGTTTCTTGCACAGGTCAATCATTTTGCTTCATCAAACATCAAGATATCATCAGGAGCCACAGGTATTCATTTTGTCTTGCCAATATATGCTGTTTTGACTCTCAAGTGCCAGAAGCCATTGACTTGCACTTTATAAATCACCAAAGACCAGGCTGTAAACTTAAAAGTTTCTTTACTGTTCTACTAAAGAAAAATCTACATCTTGGATGGCCTGAGAGTGAGTAAATTAACAGCAAATTTTCATTTTTGGGTGAACGATCCCTTTAAACACTCATTTCTGAGGTCTTAAGTTACTCAGAACACAAACAAACAAATTTATAGAGAAAATACGGAGATGAAAACCTACAATATTTGATATGGCAAAATACAAAAAACATAGTAAGGGAAAATAAGGTAAGATTAAGTTGTACCACCCCCTTTATCTAACAAACTGTGCATATAAACAGGGGGTTAGGGTTCAGCGTGAGCAAAGAGCTCATCATACCAGGCATATTATTGATAACTAAAACATGCATATACTTTATATCTATTTTTTTTTTAATCCACATCTACTTATTTGGCTCAGCTTACAGGAAAAAGAGCTTTCCTTCTGAATGCAAGAACAAATATTATTAATATTTACTAACATTACAAAAATATTCCAGCATCCCTACAGAAGACAAGTGGTATGTAACTACTGTTGTGTGTACTGTTGTAAACTACTGCACTACATTTGAATATTGTGAATTTTAGACTTTTTCTGGTTTTATCTTTGCTGATAACAACAGACATCCTGATTTATAAGTAAAACTATACACAAAAAATGTAAGGTGACTTATGGACACTTACACTGTGACTGGGAAGACATTACTGGCTGCTGTGATGGTCATACAGGTGCTGAAGACCATCTGCTCACAACGACCATGCAGAACGCAGTCATCTGAGTTCCAGGCTACCGGCAGAGTGAATGTGATGTTCATCTCTTCATGGGCCTCTCTGCCTTTAATGACACAAACACACCCACACAGAGTCAGCATGTTCTGCAAAACAAAGGGAGCTTAGATGTGCCTGCAAGTGATATCTAGAAGGTATTTAGCTCCGGCCTCTCTCCCACTGCTATCCCTTTGCGAACAACGGACCATTGTTTGAACTGGACTACGTTCAGCCAAAACACCAGGAAAGAGAAAGAGAGAAAGAGAGAGAGAGAAAAAAACAACAACAACAACAACGACTTTTCCAATCTGATCTGTTTGATTGAATAAGAAAGCCAACAAGGCTGAATTCTGTTCAAAATTTTGGTTTGGAATTTTTCTCAAAATTCTCATTTGAGAAATAATGTAATATAATCATTAAATGTGACCCTGGTCCACAAAAACCGTCATAAGTAGCACGGGTATATTTGTAGCAATAGCCAAAAATGCACTGTATTGGTCAAAATTATCGATTTTATTTTTATGCCAAAAATAATTAGGATATTAAGTAAAGATCAAGTTCCATGAAGATATTTTGTAAATGTCCTACCGTAAATATATCAAAACTTAATTTTTGATTAGTAATATGCATTGCTAAGAACTTCATTTGGACAACTTTTTAAAGGAGATTTTCTCAATATTTAGATTTTTTGCACCCTCAGATTCCAGATTTTCAAATAGTTGTATCTCGGCCAAATATTGTCCCATCCTAACAAACCATACAATGGAAAGTTTATTTATTCCGCTGAAATCTCAATTTCAACGAGTTTTTTTCATCCAGTGTTACATATGTTGTACATTACTATTAAAATATTTGAAGTTAGTAAGATCAAAAATGAAATTAATGACATGTCACATGACATTTGTTACAAAAGATTATAAAAAATTTCCATTTCAAATAAATGCTGTTCTCTTAAACTTTCTGTTCATCAAATCCTGGGGGGGGGGGGATAAATAAAATCATAGTTTCCACAAAAATATTAAGCAGCACAACTGTTTTCAAGATTAGTAATACTAAGAAAGGTTTCTTCAGCACCAAATCTGCATTCTGGATTTTGATCTGTACTTTGCCATCACAGGAATAAATGGCAATTCAAAATCTATTTAAACTGCAATAATATTACAGTTTTACTGTATTTTGATCAAATAAATGCAGCCTTGGTGTGCATAACAGACTTTTTTCCCCAAATACATTTTTAAAACAATCTTACTGACCCCAAACTTCTGAATGGTACTGTATGTGAAATAGTACACTAAATATTTTGAGTTTCAATGTTTGCATCCATTTCAGCTAATACTGCCCACAACTCAACGTGTAACAATAAAGACATTTGGTTTGGTTCTCTTATGTGTTGTTCTTAACACGTAATCATGTAATATCATGTAATGATATGATCTCAATCACAAGATGTTGTATGCCACAGAGAAGGAGTCATGGCTGTTTTTACATATAGATATGAATCTGAAAGTTAAGTAATAATAAATTGTACACAACTGACACAATTTCATGATGCAACAGACACAGCATAAGGAAGATTTTCTAACTGATATGCATCTTGATAATGCATTTTATCTAAAACACACATACCATTTAACCAGACCAATTTTATTTTGGCACGATTTCAACTGAAGAAGCTAAATATGCGTTATCATTATTATTGTCAGACTTTATCTATGATTTGAGTAGGTTTTAATGGTCTTTCCTCACTGGCGAATATAGCTGTACACATCTAAACACAGGTAGTTTCCTATCAAGGAAGTGCAAAATTCTTATTGCTTAGTAAATATGCAAGTTAGGAAACAGTCTATGTGAAAAACAGCTAAAAAAACGGCTGACAAAATCACTGACCACGTGGAGGTATGCTATCAGATGGCACACATCCAAGGTAAATTTCCAACAAACACATACACGTTAAAAAATAATAGAGACATACCAGCAAGGCCAACTTGCTGCCCAAGCACACTGGCATAGAGGTGGGTAATATTGCGAGAGTAGCCCCCAAATGGCCTCAGTGGATCCAGGGTCAATGTGATGGGCACAGAGATGTTGATCGGCCCCGGGTCCTCCAGCAGGGGTGGTGACTGTGTGCTGGATCGCGTTTGACTGCTGGTCACTGTGCTCTCTTGAGTGATGGACTCGTTCAAGCTATGCTTGAGGGTCTCGTTTTCTGAGATGCAAAAGTCAACCTCATTGAATAGGAGAAGGAAGGTGTTCCAATCCTAGAGGGCATGAAAAAAAAAAAGAAGTTACAAAATTGATTAATTCCAAAGTAAAGTTTATCTCCGGCATTTCCTGATCAATATTAATGCCCAGAAGAACATGATTTTCATACCTGTATGTCTACTACAGTGTCATTATTAATTGAAACTGTTAAAAACTGTTTGTCATAATTTAAATAATGCTGAAATCAAGTATAACCTAATATTATATGAAAATAAAAAAATAGAAATGAAGTATGCTATTTAAATATAATCTTGTTTCAATGGTCTTTCCCCACTAAATGATATAGCTGTATACATTCAAAATTTTCAAACGTATGTAGTTTCCCATCAAGGAACTGCAAACTTCTAATAGTAGAAATAATTTATGGTAACTGAATTTAAATATAAATAAATACAAATAAATAAATAAATATATATATATATATATAGAGAGAGAGAGAGAGAGAGAGAGAGATTTTAGTAAACTATAAAATAAATAAATAAATAAATAGAATAGAATAGAAAAAATAGCCTTGTAGCCTTGATGACTGACTGAAATAAATAAATAAAAATGAATACTAAATTAATAAAAGCATACATTACTAAAACTGAAATAAAATGAAAATAAATTAAAGCTATATAAAATATTAAAACAAACAAAAAAACTAACACAAATTACATGACTAAAATTGAAACAATGATTAAAATGAAAAGTGAAAATATAAAAATAATTAGTTAATTTAAAATATCAATAAATACTATAATAGTATAAAACAGTACTAAAATAACACCTGCCAACTTATCGTTAACCATTACATTCTCAAGTATTTTCAAAGGTTCACAGCTCAAACATTTGAGCTAAACCAAGGCATTTCCTACCTCAGTCATTTCAGGTGACTTGATTTCCTTGATCTTAAAGAAGTATCCTATAGTGAGGAAAGCGATAGCCACAGCACTGACGCTGACCATAAAAATAACCAGCGGTGGACGGTTACTTATGTAGGTCTTTAGATTCTCCAGTGGATTCAACAACAACACCTGCAACAAGAGAAAAAAAGAAGTCCCTCAAGCTTAGGGAACTTTCACCTACATCAACACTGGCATTGAATTCACAAGCACTTAATCACACTCCAGTAAATTCTAATTAACGTCTGACATCTTCTGAATATGAACCGGTTTGTGTTAATCTTACCTGTAAGGCACAAAGGTTTGCTAAGCACTAACATATGGCTCCAAGTCAATATTTGGGTCTTATTAGTTTATTATTTGTTCTCTCTTCACTTCTATGTATGACAAGAGCTGAACTGTGAAGTTTCACAACTTGCTTTAGAGTCATTAAGACATGTGTGCGCACCTAAACACCAGTCAATGGCAGATCTTGATTCTAAATCTTGCTTCTGTCGCACAATATCAATATTAACAAGGATTACTCATTACAAAATCAAATATTATTGCAGCTTGAGAATAATTAGAGGACTATAACTCAATTGTGTTGAGAACAACCAGAGATACTGTCAAACAGTTTAGGGTAGAAATGCAAGCAGAAACACCACACCCCACACACATAGAACAAACACTGGATCAATGAGTTGACAAAATGAATAAAGAGACAATACTATCAGTAAATAACCTGACATCTTCTGGGTGGCTGAAAAACTGTTTTACACCAAAAGACAAATTAAATTAAGACAATTATATCTCGCAACCATCAAGAAACCTCTTTTCCTTAATTTGCAGAAGCAACAGCGTGGCATGGGTTACAAGCTCATGCTGGTTTGTGCATTATGCAACATATGTAACACAACCTCACGTTATCGTGAGTTGAGGCATATGTTTTCATCCTTACAGCTGTATTCGGAATATGAAAATACATTTTACAAAGATCAACAATCTATAATGTTTTTCTACTAAATATTGGACCCAAATTGTTCTTGTTGTTCAGTTCCATTAATGGTTCTTGAACGTGCATTCTTCATCACATGACCTCATCAATATTTAACTTAATTTAGTGAGTGATGCATAATTGCATGTTCAAGAGCCATTAACTCGCTTGTCGTGATTCTCTGATTGGTGGACATTTCTCTGCAGAATCATGGATAATGTTGTTTTTCATGAGGAATTCTTATGTTGAATATTTTATTTTTTTTTAAACAAGTTCAAATAACGTGGGCTGATGGTTTCAACAGAATCATATTCCATTAATTAACAACCTCATAGCTCACAATATGTTTTTAAGGTTTTACAAGTTATTGTTAAAAAAAATAACTGAATGAATTAGGTTTTTACTTCTGGAACTTAGCTGCTGCACTAACCACCTTTTTTTTTTTTTACGCATTTTGCAACTTGAACGTGCAAGGCTTCCGAGGACAGCTGCTTCCAGTTATTTTCACTGAAAAAATAGACCTAGACTACTAAAAATAGACTACTCCTCTTGACATTGTAAAATGGTATTTTATCATATTATTTAAATGCATTATTGTAATCATAAACACACTGGTTTATAACGCAATATAGTTTTACCGTTTACTGCACTTTGGTATCTAGGCCTATACGTTTATATAATTATGGCCAACTCTTGAATTTCGTATATGCCACCTCTAAAAGTCTGTGAAATGCCATTAAACAAAACAGACATTTTACAAGAATTTCATAAATAGTATCTCTGGTTTGTTAGGTCCTATATTTGTTCTGTTGAAACTATAAACGATCTCAAGAGTTGACAGCAGACTGTCGAGGGAGGTATTTTTACAAATATTTCTCCCTCATAAGTAGTAAAGGAACTGTGAAGTAGAAGTAAATCAGAATCAGAATAGGAATCGTAAAATTCCTTATGATTCGTATCACTATTTTTATAGACGGGTCTAAGTGGCAGTATTTTTTTGGGGGGGGTGGACTAATTCTCATTAATAATTCTTTATTAATTATGTTTATTAAAGTTTATTTACTGAGCAATTGTATTGGGTTCTTCTTTATTGTGTTGGAATATGTATATTGTGTATTTTATGTTTCTGTAGTTATTTACTCGTCCCAAATTGTTCCAAATCTAAAACACTTTTTTCCACAAATGAAAAGCAAAAGATTTAGCTGTTCATAAAACCACAAATCATGGTGACCATGCCTGTCAGTTTTTAAAATCACCACGAAATCAAAATGGATAACTTTTATTTTATGGAATTTTGAAGTGTTAAATTATTTCCCCACACACTTTTTTTTAAATTAATCTACCCTCACGAAGTGTGTAAAAAAGCCATTAAACAGTCTGTGTAAACAGACCTTTCACAAAAATTTCAATTCATAAATCGTATTTCTGATTTGTTAGGTCCTATAATTGATCTGTTGAATCCAGAAAAGTCTGGCAACAGACTACTGACGGAAGTATTTTTTTTTTACAAACATTTCTTACTCATAAGTTGTAAAAGAAACGTTTAAAAAACAGAATCATTAAGAAGAAATAGAAATCATAATCGTTAAACTCCTTAGGATTAGCTTCCCTATTTTTACAGACGGGTCTAACCGGCAGGTACACTCGGTTATGTATCATATTTGCTCTTATCAGACTGCCGATGTCGGCCTGAATCTCTCGACCTCTCGTCATAGTCTGCAGCACACATCCAGCAGTCAAATCTACACGACGGCTGCAAGTCAAACTCCAGCGAGTTAACTAGAAAGTATTTGTGGGGCATCACTGACGGGTCTGTGACAGCTATAAATGCAGTACATACAGGCCAGTCACAATGTTTTGACACACAGCCGACATCTAGCTGCCTGCGTTAGCTACGAGCTCCGATCTGAACGTCACGTATCATTACTGTTCCCACAAAGAAACAGCTCAATCTGGCAACATGCAACGCGAGCAGCTATGCGGCTAAGTAGTTAGGCAATCATTCCCAACCACACAAATACGACCCGTTAAGCGATTAACGTAAAACAAGCTGAAAATCTCAAACTCACCATTTTGCCCCCGCGAGTGCGTGCGTACGACAGCTGCAGGCGGCTAAAGCTAACAGACTCGAGGCTAACGGGCCTGAGCGACAAACACACAGCTGACAGCGGTATAGGAGTGCACAACACTCCTTCCCATTATTTGCATGTGCGCTATATTCGCAAAACACGGTTTTATTTTGCCTTTGCGTCTATAGCGAGCTGTTGGTTGACGGAAACAAACTGACTGTAGGTGTCTTCTGTGTTTAGGAACCAGCAGAACCAATAGCGTTACTTTAATTTCTCCACGCACGCCCCGATCACGCGAGGCGGGGCTTAGCACAAGTGGGAAGCTTGTCATTGGCTTAGGCAAATCGACGGAGGCTGTGATTGGACGGTTCTCCTGTCAATAGCGCTGCTCGCTGACTGGTGTTGAAATGTGGCGGGCAGCAATATGAAGTCAAGAGGATGTCTCGTAATATGTGAAGACACCCAGAAGAATGTGAAGAACATAAGTGTGTGTTGATGGGGTTTCTAGCCATCTGGTGAGAAGATCAAGTATTTTGTTGTTAAGATGTTTAACGTAGCGTTTTTGTTATCCCGTTTTTATTAACATTGCTGTCGATTGTGTTCTTAAACTCTGCCTAGGGAGTCATGGTGATCTTGAGAGAAGGGATCTGCCCTGGAATAAACGAGGAATTCATTAAGGCTTTACAGTCAGAGGATATCAAAACAGGTGTTGACAATGATCATCAAATAGCAACATGTAGCTTCAGTTCATTTCATCTTTACAGCACTAACAAGAAGTACTATATAGTAGGAGATTAAACCATCTACCATAGTAATATCTTATTAAAAATGTTTTAAAAAATCTAATAATTCTAACTTTAATGTTAGATTTATGTACTGTGTAATTATCTTGGGTCTTTTTTTTGTTTATTGTGTTGGAATTATATATCAGTATATTGTGTATTTTATGCTTCTGTAGTTATTTACTCATCCCAAATTGTTCCAAAAAAAACAAAACAATTTTTTTCCACATTAAACGCAAAAGAATTTTTTCTGCTCATAGCTGTTCATACAACCACAGATCATGGTGATCAAATCTGTCAGTCTTTAGTCGCCATGAAATAAAAATTTACAATTTTATTTTTGAATGCAATTTTACAGTGTTAAATGATTTCTCCAGGCACGTCTTTTTTTCCCTTCTCATTCATGTACCCTTATAATTATAATCATAAAGTGGTCTAAATGACTGGAGAAGTCTGTAATACATAACTAGAGAGAAGCCTGTTGTTTTTACCAAAAGATTCAGTTTAACCTTTTGATAAAGACTGAAGTTAAAAATTGAAAAATGTGCAAATGAATTATTCACAGTAAGATCAATAACATGCATTAAAAATAGATAGAGCATTTCATGTTGCCTTATAATTGACTAAAGAAACCCATACAAGCACCATAAAAGAATTCCATGTGAAATATGAGATATATTCATAATATGAGTCTTCTGGAGCCATAAGATAGCTTTGATAATGAAATTAATGTCAGAAACTTGTCAAACAACCAATGGTATTTTGGCCTCGCTCGAATGCCTTGGCGGAGGGGGAAAAAATCCTTGAATAATGAAATCATTTTTGGTCTGTTCCTCGCAAAAAAATATTTGCATTGAGTTTGACAATGAACTGTCGTTGTATAGAAAAGAGCTGAGTGTGTTCCAACAAAAAAAATAACAGCACAGTTTGAAACGACATGAATAAAAAATTAGAGGACTGTTCATTGAAGTACTGTTGCTGCTCAAGCACTATTGTCCCTTATGGGAATCAATAAAGTATTCTTTACTCCATGACTGCCTGTGGCCTTGTAATAATACATGTTTAATTATTTCAGTTGAAGACTTTGTCTCATGTAACCCAGAAGAACTTGCACGAAAGTGTTCATTGTCTTACAAGGTATGTGGAATAACTTCATTTTTAGTGTGCTTTTCTTACTTCAGCTAACGCCTATTCAATCAGGCCTCACCTTTATTTACCACTATCCATCATAGAGACTGTAACTAAACTAAACAAAGTTAGCACACTAAATACTGTATTATCTTTCAGGCTCTAGTAGCTGTTCGGCGTGTGCTCTTGGCTCTTGGCTCATTTGTGTCATAAAGTTGATTATTTTAAACAGTATTATATCATACTGTGCTCCAGAGGTTACATTTTCCTTTTCAATACATAGATGGAGGCACTTCAAAAAATCAAGGTGTTCCGAGTATTTGATGTCTTCTCTTTGCTCGCATGTCTTCAACATCTGAGATCAAATAGCCTTCAGAAGGTAAGTATTGTTATTTTTAAAAGTCTGTTGATATAAGTGGTTGTTTGTAGCAGAACTCTTGAATGTTCCCTAGGCGTCTGTCGGAGGTGGTTCAGTCAAAGCGCTGATGGTGGATTCAGTCTCTGCTGTGCTCTCATCCATGCTCGGGGGGAAACAGAACGAGGGTATTTGTTTACAATATTGCATAATACTCATCATAATGTTCTGTTCTAATTAGCATCTTATGCATCAGGTATGTCCTTGCTGATGCAAGTTGCTGGGGAGCTGAAGATGATCGCCAAAGACTTCAACATTGCTGTACTGGTATGCACCTTTCTGTTTCCTGTTACAAAAACAAAACTGGAATTATTACTGAATTTCAAAATTGTGGGTCCAAGCCTGGAGAAGTCTAGTGTGCATAAATACTGCTTGTTTTGTTCAAAATATAATATGGAATTGCTCTTTGTGAATGATAATAAAATGAAAGTTAGCATAAAATGAAAATTCACCTTATGAATTTAAGTGCACGTTAGATCATACTGAAAAATACATCCATAAAGATATTATTTTGTTGCAATATTGGAAAAAGACAAATTTCTGCAGCCATTTAGCCTGCTTAAATCCCGCCTCTTTCTTAGGATTGTCTGCAAGCTTGCATTCAGCCAATTTACCACACCCAATCAACAACCGATTGTTTTTTTTCCCCCCAATAATTTATTTGGCTTGGATCTAAGTCACAAGAGCTGTCGCAACTTTCATTCCATTTGCATTAAGAGTGTGACTAAATATTGTCACATATTGGCATATAATAAATGCCTTTTGAAATAAATTCTGTTTCTGTGAAATCTTGCACTGTAGGTGACAAACCATGTGACCAAAGATGGGAATGGGCATTTGAAGGCTGGACTGGGACAGTCATGGAGTCATGTGCCGCGCACACGTGTGCTCCTGCAGAGAGTGGAGGACGCAGAGACTTCATCCTTACGAACCGCAACTCTGACCAAATCATCACGACAGGTGGTTTTTGGGGAAATAATCCTGATTTTCAAGAATAACCCAATAAAGTCTTTACTTAGTGGGGTATAGTGTTGTCAAAAGACCCGGTATTTCGGTACCAAGTCGGATAACCAAAGACTTAAACTACTTCAGTCTGTGTGCACTGAATTTATTTAATACACAAGTTTCACAATTTGAGTTGAATTACTGAAATAAATGAACTTTTCCATGACATTCTAATTTATTGAGATGCACCTGTATGACTAAACTTTTGGGTGAAACTTGTTTACTTTTTTCATACTTCTATTACTTGTGGAAAAACTTGAAACAATTTTAAATAAGTATAAAGAATGGCATTGGTTTTGTACATTTAATTTTTGTTTAACGTTATTAATAAAAATGTTGTTCAATTAGCATGTTGTGTTTTGCTTTGGTACCGAAATTGGTACCGAGAACCGTGGATTTTCACTGGTATTGGTACCGAATACTGAAATTTTGGTACCGTGACAACACTAGTGGGGTACACATGGGACATTACTTCTATTTACTGTTGCTGTTGTTGTTTTTTTAATCATCTTCAGGCTTGTCATCTGGTAGAGGAGTTTGATCTTTGTCACTGGTCTGAAGAGAGGAGAACCTCCATTTCAGACAAGAGGAAACTAGAGGAAAGAAGTAAACCTTGACAAAAATATATAGGTCTATTTAGAGTCGGTGTAAATATGTATAATATTTCTACAAACTGTTTCTGTTGTGGTCTTTGACAGGTGATAAGACATTTTCTTTCTTTGAATGAATGTTTTTGTATATGTACCGTTCAATCAACTCAAAAAGACCTTGCATTCTTTTTTTCTTAAAAACATTTGCATAATGTTGGCACCTTATTTTCTAAGTGAAATTGAGCAATGAGTAAATAAAAAAAAAACATTCGTTTTCCTCAGCACCACCAGTAAAAGCACATTACTGACCATTTTCAATGGAAAAACAAAATACATTTTTGCATTATTCTGCATCTCACCTCTATGTGTCAGTATAACTCCAAAAATTACTGATTAGACAAGGGGGAAAACCCATGCCATGTTATACAGACACTCATACAATCACTCATGTTGGAGAACAGAACTGCTGTTCCCTGTTGCATGCTCACAATTCAGGTACAAATCAATTTCTTTGTGCACAAAAGGCTTGTTTTAATTAGAATGATTAAACAGTTGAAATTACACACAACTACCATTACTAAGCTAGAGGGCTCTTACCCAATTTACTCTACACAATTATTCATTCCACAATCATGCTTTATGGCTGTTACTATTGTATTGTTAATTACTCATCCTGTGCCCAAGAGCATACTCCATACAAACATCCTTTTCAAAACAGATAAATGACATTGTATCATGAAGTAATCAAAATCATTAGTTATCTACCTCTTTGAAGAATAAGCGTATGACATGAGTGGCAGCATTGGTCAATGTCACCAAGGTTTAAAAATGATAAATATGTGAATCCATAATGTCAAAACCAACAAAATTGAAAACAGACAGTTTTCTAGCACAATGTGTGTAATACCACAATGTGGTAAAGCTAACAAAAACATGAAACTGAGACACCGGTTAGAAAAAGTTCTTTCAGCTCGTTATTGCTGTAGCTGCGAGTCTGAAGAAACCGGTTTGCTGTTCTCTAATGAACAATGTCATTATAGGACAAAATGCCTGAGCTTTGTGGTAGTGTCCTTCCAGCAGTCTCTCTACCTCATTCAGCAGGGAGGAACCACCCTCCTCTTTCGGATGCATTCCCAGATCCAGTTGGAGGTGACCCTCTGGGCTGAACGGTCATCCTCTGGCTCTCCCAGTGTATGTGTGGCTGAAGCAGAGTCATACTCTGGCACCAAATCTCCATCGTACGCTAGGAAGTAGCGCCGAAGCTTCTCAAAGTCCTGCACTGACTCTGGGAGGTAGAGCTTCACGCCTGTGAAAATGTCCAGTAGTGTCTGCAGGAAGACGACACGGGTTTTAGTGGTGATGAAGTATTGTAACAACAAAATTACACCCTTTAGCTTTAAATGGAATTTTTTTTAATACACTAAGTCAGTGGGGTCCAGTGGTTTTTGGCCACTCTTGACTTTCACTGTGTAGGCAAAAACAGTTGAAACAAATGTAGAATATCTTTGGATAAAAGTTAAGTCAGGTTTTCAACACACTGCTGTCACTTAATAACTTTACACAGATCTAATATAAACATGCGATTTCTTTCCCAGCTGTTTACCTTCACAGACATAACTGACAGTTTTTGTAACAAAAACACCCTTTTTACCCTGTCAAAATCAGCTCTGTTTTCAGCAAGCCGTTTTAGTCCATGTTGCTTTAAATGCTAATGAGCTCTGCTGACCCCGCCCCTCTCTTCCATGGGGTGACCAGCAAGCGCAACCTTCCAGTCTCCCTCGTGAAACCAACACGGAAGTGACTAAAACTGCAATTCATCGACTGGCCGCTAGAGGCTGGCTCCAAAAGGGAGTCAGTCCCATAGACTCCCCATGTTAAAATGCGTGGTTTCAGCAAGCAGCTCCCGTCTCTTTGCCCATTTTCGGTTATGCGGGAGTGACGCGTGGTGACGCGCTGCCAAGATGGCGACGGCCGGCTCCACCTACTTTAGGCTCCAAAAACGCTCTTCGGAAACCTACGGGTGACGTCACGGACACCACGTCCGTGTTTTTATACAGTCTATGGTGACGAGCATACTAAACTTCAGCCGAGAGGGTCTAAGGTAAGATGGCTTTGTCAATCAACTATCATGGGAGGGGCCTGTGCAGAACTAGGTCATTCTGCCAGGAATCTCAGAACAGCCTGATTTGAGAGGGGATTTTCAAAATAGGGATTTAAAAAAAAAAAACACTGGGTGGATTTTTATCATTATAGGGTGGATGTGTACACACACTTCCGACACATTTATGTTCAAACAACATGTAAAGTGAATTTAGCATCCGATGACCCCTTTAACAAACTTGTGTGTATTTGACAGTTTAAGTGCAATAAGACATGAAAGAGTAGTGTAGTACTCACATGCCGTGTGACGGCAGCTTTCTGTGCGCATGCTTTGGATGTGTGCGCTCAGAAAACCGTATTATCAGAAGTTTAAACTGATATGGCTTTAAAACATATGATTTCAGCATGATAGATGTGATAAAACAACACGTTTTTTTGACAAAGTATCTGAGGTATGAGATGTAAAGGCACAGCCCTATTAAGGAAAAAGGAGGCAGGGAGCAGCAGCTCATTTGCATTTAAAGAGACAGCCCGTTTCTGCTTCCACTCAAAATAGGCATTTTCAAAATGATATAATAAATTATTGTAGGGTATTTTGAGCTGTAACTTCACAGACACATTCTGGGGACACCTCAGACTTATATTACATCTTGTAAAAAGGGGCATAATAGGTGCCCTTTAAGTACAAAATAGGCATCAAAAGAGGTTAAAAAAACCTTTTCATTTTTTGGGTCAGTTGTTTGAACAGTCTTCAATTTGCTTTGTCCATTGCTGTGAACGGGTTCTGTTTTTATCTGAAATAGAACAAGATCACAGGGTTTGAGTGGAGAGATGATCTAAAAACGGATAAATGAAACCTGTGTTCAAAGAAAATACGCTGCCGTTGCAAAGTTTGGGGTAACTAAGTTAAGTTTAGGCCAGTAAGCAAGCAGCACGACCATTTTCAAAATTGATAATAATAGTAAATGTTTTTTGAGCACCAAATCAGCATGATAGAATGATTTCTGAAGGATCATGTGACACTGAAGCCTGGAGTAATGGCTGCTGAAAATCAGCTTTACCATCATAGGAATAAATTACATTTTAAAATCTATTAAAACAGTTAATTCAAATAAATTGTAATAATATCTGACAACATTACTGTTTTACTGCATTTTGATCAAATAAATGCAGCCTTGGTGAGCATAAGAGACTTAAAAAAATAAAAAATAAAACATCTTAATGACCTTAAACTTTTGAATAGTATTGTATAGCATATATGGGTTCGTCAGATAACAAACCTTCTTGGCATCTTGTTTCTCTGCGGGTAGTTTCCTCTTAACTGCTGGAGAAGATGATTCTGTTTTCACTGCCTTTGCTTTGGGAGCATGACCGTTTTCTGAACAGTTGGAACAATTATAGAATGTAAGAACTTTTTTTAATGGTACTTTTATGATGCAGATGTCACACTTGACAACTACAGACCAAACAGGATCTGTTCATGGTGAACACTTACTGGTCTTGTTAGCTGTGGAAGCTCCATGAGATGCAGAGAGAGAGTTTCCTCCACTCTCACCTCCTGAGGAGCTCTTGTCATTTTGGCTAGTTTTGGACGGACCAGCTGTCACCTCAAAATCACAGTTCTCCTTTGAAATACGATACAGCTCCTGCAAAAAATAAATAAAATATTTAGTAAAAAAAAAAAGAAAAGACTACAATATTTGATTTACAAACCAACCTAATAGTTTGCAGGAAAAAAAAAAAGTTTTATTTATAAGAAAGATTATTTATTTAAAGTTGCAATTCTTTCCTATAGTAACTTATATCCAATTGTGACATTACAGAAAAAAAAAATGGATGGGGATGGGTTGTACCCATCAGATGTTGACTGGATTTTGTGATGCTGGCATTGCACTAAAAAAATGAATGCGAGCTTGTAGTCAGTTGTAGATGGGTGGAGTTTAAGCAGACTAAATGAATGGAGAAGTTCGGCATACATCAGAGAAAAATTATGCCATTTTACCGGAAGATCGAATGATGACATTTTGATTAAACATTCTGTGGTCAAAACAACAACAACAAAAAATGTGGATCTTATTGTGAATGACTCATCCTTGTATATACCATGCATTTCTAAAACACATGGTTAATATTTGAATTTTTAGTTCATGTCCACTTATTTCACTTTGATTTATCATTTTGAACATGCTATGAAAAGACATGTAACATTATCTTTGAGACGCTTGATGGCACATCCTACAGTTCCTGGTTGCATCTCTATTTAAAATGCATACGGATATGCAAATATTTTCCAATCAAGGGTACCTTGAGCTGCTGAAGGTTAGTGGCGGTCTTCCAATCTTTGTCGTCTCGCATTCGAGTGCATCGTGGGAAGCGGATGGATATGCCATCTGCAGTGTGCATTTCTGATTTGGAAAACTCAGCTCCTGTTATTTCCCACACTGGTGCTTTCTGTAAACATTGACATACAGGATATATTATTCCTGATAGTCCAATACACAACACAAACTACTACAGTTTCAATTCAGTACAAACATCTTAAACATTTAAGTGTTGTACGGTCTATTAAACACATTCTTCTGAGTTAAAGAGATAACAAGCCAATAAAGTTCCTTCATTGCCATTTTTCTATCACATACTCAACTGTAACCAGGCTTTTAACAGAGCCTCATCAAGCTCATTTCACATTACAAGCACACAAACATTAAGCATCCCTTCGGTCGTATTAGGAAGAGTCTTACTTCTGGATCTCGGATAATGAAATCTGGGTAATAGTTCTTGACGATCTTCAACCATCCTGGGATCTTGCTTGGATCCTGTGAAAGCAAGATGGATAGGAAACTTATGAGATACATCTTTCATAAATCTGATACGACAATGGAGGCACTACTGATTAAATCATGAGATTTACCTTGCCAATTTTGATGACGTCCAACTCCTTCTGCAGTCTGGCTAAGGTGGCGTCGTCATAGCCTCCTGAACACTTGGTCACAGTGCACCACTTCTTGGATTCTGGGTCATAGCATCCCATAAGGAAACTGGACATAATTCCACCTGGCACACAGAAAAACATAATATTTCTCTCTAGCAACTCTGAAGTTCAGTTATTGTTTAAAACCATTTGGATTGGACTGCCGATACGGACCATTTGAGCCTTTGCCATAGAAAGCACCAAGCACCACGAGGTCAGCGGTGTCCGCCATTGCTCCTTCGTTCAGATAGTCCTTTTTCACCTTCAACCAGTGACGTTTTCCTGGTTCATAATGCCCCTGAAACAGCAACAACACCATGAAGTGACCCAAACGAACACAAATGCACTGCACTTTTTCATTTTAAAGCCATAAGCTGTCAGAATGCTTCAGTTTTTGGCAGCTATTAACATAGGTGTATCATACTACTTAATATTTTTACAAATTAGGTCAATTTTTTTAATGCGACTTGTCTATTCCGACCAGTGTGTATAAAAAGAGTGGGTTCCAGTTTCTTCCTCTGCTATTCACTGTTGCTTAGGAAAAACTGTTTAAGAGTGCCACCAAATTATAGGTTTATGTAACAGCAGCGACTCAGGTAACCAGTAGTGCACATATTATTGGTTGGCCAGTTTTATTTGCAGTGGCATGGAAAACAGATTAGAACACCTTTCTGAAAAGAAATATGTGTTGTATTGTTGGCATGCAAATCTATTACATGCTATTATCACACTCAGATCATACTCAGGCTATACCTTGATATCCTTCAGAACCAAACCCTCAAGTCCTTCTCTGATGACACGTGTGATCATTTCTGCCAGATCAGCAGCTCTCTGTTGGGACACAACGTCATTAGCTTTATAAAATCATCCACCCTTAAGTCTTATCATAACAAACTTTTAATTAACTTGACCTGCCTACACATTTGTAAGCATTCTTGAACATTGAGAACATATGTGACCCTGGACCACAAAACCAGTCATAAGGGTCAATTTTTTGAAATTGAGATTTATACATCATCTGAAAGCTGAATAAATAAGCTTTCCATTAATGTATGGTTTGTTAGGATAGGACAATATTTGGCCGAGATGCAACTATTTGAAAATCTGTAATCTGAGGGAGCAAAAAAATCTAAATATTGAGAAAATCGCCTTTAAAGTTGTCCAAATGAAGTTCTTAGCAATGCATATTACTAATCAAAAATGAAGTTTTGATATATTCACAGTAGGAAATTTACAAAATATCTTCATGGAACATGATCTTTACTTTGTCCTAATGATTTTTGGCATAAAAGAAAAATAAATAATTTTGACCCATACAATGTATTTTTGGCTATTGCTACAATTATACCCCAGTGACTTAAGACTGGTTTTGTGGTCCAGGGTCACATATGCATGATAAGTAGAGAAGGAAAAGCATATAAAAAAACACTGCACAACTGACCGTGACATGCTTCATTTCTGAGAACAGAATCCTGTTAGGAACTTCCACCATACTGTCATGGAGAAACTTTCTTCTCTCACAGAGAGGCCTGGAAAACATCACCACATCAACATCTTTAGAGTCTTACCATGAAAACCTCAATCAACATTTAATATAAAATATAAATGTTTCATTTTTCTCTAAAACCTGCAATATCTTTCAGATAAATGAAAAATGCATTCCTTTAGGTTGACTCACTTGTCCATGAGACTGACACCATTGAAATAAATGCAGTCGAACACGAACAGACCCACTTGAGCATCCTGGAAAGCTGCTTTCTAAAAACACAAACAAAAACAAATTAATACTTTTATTCAGCAAGCATACATTAAAGTGATCAAAAGTAACAGTAAAGGCATTTATAATGTTACAAAAGATTTCTATTTCAAACATACTGTTCTTTCTATTCATCAAAAAAAAAAAAAACCTGAACAAATGTATTAATATAAAATTAAATATTGATAATAAAATCAATATTTATTATATAAAAAAATATTAATAAATAAGTAGTAATAATATTTGACAATATTACTGTTTTACTTTATTTATACTCAAATACATCCAGCCTGGGTGAGCATAAGAGACTCGTATCAAAAACAATAAAAAAAAAAAAAAAATCGTACATATCCCAAATTTTGAACAGTAGCATAGTGCATGTGTTTACATGGATTCATTTTATTATGCCTTTTTTTTTATTTTTTTTACAGCATCCATTCAGACGAATGAAAGTCAAGTTACATCAGAATGAGTAGGGTAATGCCATTTTAGGTATATTTAACTAATCCTTTGAAGAACATCAAAACACATTGCTTTCTGGTTTACCTTGTGTACCCCAAGAGTCCCAAAAGGCAGTGGTTTGCTAGTCTTTGTATCAATAAGAAGAACTTCAGCATCAAGGATCATACTATGGGCACCAGGAAATGCTTGCGGTATGAAATCTTTAAAATGGGCAACCTGTGGGAGAAAATCAAACTCTTTACAATATATTTTAATGGTTTTAAACATGTATATAAACATCCCTCGACATTTGATTTTAAGAGCTAACAGACTGGAGGTCCTGACCTTGTGTGGGAGTACTGGTTTGAGACTTCGACTGAAGTAACTGAAGTGATTGCCGTTCTTGTGGACCTGCACACGCTCGCCATCATACTTGATCTCAGAATACATCCCATTAGGACATTTCTTCATGGCATACTCGATGGACTTACATGCTTCTGCCTACAAGAATAAAAACAAATTTTTATAACATAAGCATAATCTTTTGGGGTTTTTTGGTTGTAATTGAAGAATATTTAATTAAAAAGACAGCTCATCCAAAAAAAAAAAAATTCTAAATTCCATTCCAAACCTGTGCGACTTTCTTCTGTAGAACCTCAAAGGAGATATATTAAGAAATATATATTGATATACATCTATATATATATATTTTTTTTTTTCAAAATATCTTCTTTTATATTCCACAGAAGAAAGTAATTCACACAGTTTCGGAGCAACATGAAGATGAGTAAATGACAAAACTTTTTTTTGGTGAACTTATTCAATTATCTGCGATTCAGACCAGCATTGGCTGTACAGGGGTCATCAGAGACGCCTCCACGCTGAGGATTTTTCTGGGCCCTGTCCCATTAGAAGCATCCTGCTGGTTCCGTAGCACCCGGTCAATTACGTCACCCAGGTTACGAGAGGCTTTGAAGGCATCATGGGCGTTGGGGTCCACAGCATCCAAACTGATGAGAGAAAATTCACACCGAGTAAGACAGAATAAACACAATGCCATTAGGTACAATTTGCTAGCGACACTCACACATGCTTAGCCCCAGAGTTGATTTTCAGATCATGTTTGACCAAACGAATGTAACACTTCAGATCATTTCCGGTGCATCTGGGAATCAAGAAAGACATTTTAAGTTAACATTTTCAAAATTTAAACATTTGTAATAAGAATTTTATATAATCAAATTCTAAAAATGACTTTTTAGCAATATCCTGCAGCTCTGCGTGCTGGTCATCCTCCTTTGTGAGTTGGGACAGACGGCTCAGTGAAGCATCAACCTCCTGAATAGTTAGAAGACTCTTGGCTGCTGGAGGGAAAGACTTGCTGTCCTCAAAAAACATCCGCACCGTCTCTGAAACATCACCCTATATGAAACCGATAAAGATCAGTAAAGAAAAAGGTCAAGTATTTCTCAAAACAACTGACTTCTTTTGAAAAAGAAATATGTTAAGCAATGTGACAAACCTGTTCCAAGTCTTGCACCATCTCATCCTGACTGCAATTCAATATGCGGCTGAAAAGCTTGACAATTTGTTTGTCATTGAGGTTGTACACATTCTTAACCACTCCTGGGAGGAGAAGCTTCACTGTCAGGTACAAATCTCCTCGGAATTTGTCTGTAAAGATGTGGTAGGCATATTAACAGAGAACAAAAAAAGATGCTTTTGAAAACACTTTTTAAGCTATTTGTGTTCATGTTGGCCCATAGTTTCAATGCTCACCTCCACCAGAGCCTTTTGTTAAGAAGTCTCTGATGATCTCTGTCTTGGCGTTATAGCTGGACTTCTCTGAGACTAAGGCACAAAGTTTGCGGAACTCCCGCAGTAAGCAGTCTTTATGGTTGGGATCACATAGCTGAGCTGATTTAGCACTACCCTGAGTGGGTTTGGCTGGAGATGGTCCAGGACTGGAGGAAGAGGAACCGGCTTTGGTAGCTGTGGACACATGATAATCTTTGTATTAAGTTGGTAGAGCATGACAGTATTACATGATAGATTATACATCTATA
Organism: Sinocyclocheilus anshuiensis; assembly: GCF_001515605.1. Lineage (NCBI taxonomy): Eukaryota > Metazoa > Chordata > Actinopteri > Cypriniformes > Cyprinidae > Sinocyclocheilus > Sinocyclocheilus anshuiensis. The sequence continues at coordinate 3,248,420 of NW_015542356.1, read as the reverse complement.
TCATACCTGTCCAAAATGAACTTTTGTCCAAAAGTCAAGTATTTCTCAAAACAACTGACTTCTTTTGAAAAAGAAATATGTTAAGCAATGTGACAAACCTGTTCCAAGTCTTGCACCATCTCATCCTGACTGCAATTCAATATGCGGCTGAAAAGCTTGACAATTTGTTTGTCATTGAGGTTGTACACATTCTTAACCACTCCTGGGAGGAGAAGCTTCACTGTCAGGTACAAATCTCCTCGGAATTTGTCTGTAAAGATGTGGTAGGCATATTAACAGAGAACAAAAAAAGATGCTTTTGAAAACACTTTTTAAGCTATTTGTGTTCATGTTGGCCCATAGTTTCAATGCTCACCTCCACCAGAGCCTTTTGTTAAGAAGTCTCTGATGATCTCTGTCTTGGCGTTATAGCTGGACTTCTCTGAGACTAAGGCACAAAGTTTGCGGAACTCCCGCAGTAAGCAGTCTTTATGGTTGGGATCACATAGCTGAGCTGATTTAGCACTACCCTGAGTGGGTTTGGCTGGAGATGGTCCAGGACTGGAGGAAGAGGAACCGGCTTTGGTAGCTGTGGACACATGATAATCTTTATATTAAGTTGGTAGAGCATGACAGTATTACATGATAGATTATACATCTATATCATAGCTGTCCAAAATGAACTTTTGTCCAAAATTATCTTCGGTGGGTCAAGAGAATTACTTGCCAGTTGGCAAGACATTTTATAAAACGAAATAGTGAGAATAATCTGATACTCGTCCATGTTAATTTAAACCAAGATACACTAAATGCCTATATGAAGACTTCAGATGCAAAAACCTCCAAGTCCGTCAGAGATTTTTCTTTTAAAGGGGTCATATGATGCTTTTTTAAAGATCATTATTTAAGTGATCTTAAAGATTCCTAAATGCATCTACTTTCGGAAGGCCAAATAAAATGCTTTTGCTTTCACCTAGAAACACACAGAGTCTCCCTGACATGGCTGCTTCAACACTAACTGCGGTTACTGAAACCACGCCTTCTTTCTTTGCGTGCACATTTGGGCGCATTATGCAAATATTCCCACATAGTGACCTAGATATGTGGAGGCGTGTTAGAACGAGCCGTTTTAGGGGGGTGTGGCAGAGTCTTAACTTTGATAAAGAATATCTCTTTGGTTTTGAGACTTTAGTCTTTGCAACTTCAGGGATCTTATCTATTCACAATCAGCTTGTAACACTCCAAAGAGAAAGGAAAACTTGAAATCGTATCATATGACCCCTTTAAATTAGCATTTTTATCAGGCTCCTATGAAAATAACACTGGACATTTTTGAAAATAAGCCATTTAATAACTGACGAATAACCTTTTTTTTTGCAGTTAAAGTGAAACTACTGAACCTAAACATAGGAGCCTGAAAAAAAATCTCTTAGAAAAAAACTTTTGCATCTGTCTCCATACACAGTACTAAGTGACTACAAAGATAATTTGTACATATAACCTTTTATTCCTAAAAATAAAGAAAAATTAATAATAAAAAAAAAAAAACAATATATAGAGATGAAAATACATTTAAAATATACAGCACAAAAATACAATATTGCAGGAATACTGTAATATAATTCATTATCAGTAATATTTATGGCTGGTAAAAGTTAATTTTGGACAATGTAAATTATATTTAAATCTCTACAGCAACCAAGTTACATTACTATTCACAGGGTTGGAGACAATTAGGATTTTTAAATAAATACTTTTATTCAGTAAAGATGCTTTAAATTGATCAAAAGTGACAGTGAAGACTTTATTACAAAAAAAGATAAATTTCAAATATTAAGCAGCCAACTCTTTTTAACATCGATAAAAAGAAGGTATGTTTCCTGAGCAGCAAATCAGCATATTAGAATGATTTCTGAAGGATCTGAAAATTGGCTTCTGGAGATTTGCCATCACAGGAATAAATTACATTTTAAAATATATTTCAACAGAAAATTGTTTCATAGTATTACTGTTTTTACTGTATTGATTAAATAAATAGAGCCTTGGTGAGCATAAAAGACTTTCAAAAACAATAAAAATATATTACTGACCCCAAACTTCTGAACCACAGTGTGCATTACAAAAAGCAAAAACAACAAAAAATATCAGCAAAACAAAAACATTTTGTGCTACTCTCTTAGTGTTGTACCTGTAAAGCCAGAAAACTTGCGAGGAGCATTGACCGTTGGATCAGTTAGCGGTGCTGACAGCTGCCCACTGTTATTTAACTTTGCTTGCGCTTTCTTCTTTGGGGATGCATTGGCTTTGGCTGCCAGCTCTGTTAGAGAAGAGAAGAGAGACTGCTCAGCATATGTCAAGTCTACAGTGACAACTGATCATGCAAACTAAAAAAGGAGAGTAAAGCAAACGGTAACAATGGCCTGGATACCTGAAACATGTTTATTGATTAGTTCTTTATCCTCATCCTGAAGTTCCTCCCATCCCTCCAGCTCTGTGATGTCGTCGATTTTCTTCGTGGTGGCACGTGCTCTCTCAAGCTTCTCAAAGATGCACTTCACGTGGTACCACTCCTTCATTTCTCCTGCAGACTCACTGAATGGGTTTGGCACTATCTTGCCAACCCGGACCAGCCCCTTCATGATCTTGTCTTTGCATTTCTTGCAGCCAGCCGTGCCACGTTTGGCATATTCCACACAGTATCTCTGCTCTGCCATGACTGGTCGTCCACTTTGCCACTCAGGCCAAGAAACGTGGAAATAAGAGCTGGAGCTGAGACTAAACTGGCGAATTTGTGGCACACAGAAAAAGATGCCACTGGGGCTAGATGCAAAGCCCCAAGAAAATATAAGAGTCCTGGAGCACTGGAGAGATGGATGATTTAGTGTTCCTCTAAATGAAGTTTCCCTACAAAGGTTTGGCAAAGATGATCTGCTGAGTGTCCTCACTGCCCTGCCAAGCCAAAGACTGGGCATAAAGTTCAGTAAAACTGAGTTTCCATCTTACACAGCAGAAGTGATTTCTGCAAGAAAATAGAAAATGCTCGCGTTTAAACAGCATTCAGCTGTATTTTTTGACAAACTAGAGTTGTGTGGAAATGTTAAGCTTAGTATTGGAAGTATAGGCTGGTGAGGTGGCAGCTAAACTGAAATAACATTTATTTTCATTAAGCAATAACATTATAAGAAAGAAACTTAAAACAACATCCAACTTGAAACATTCTTAGATGGCAGAGAAAAGAACAAATTAACACAAATGCCTAAACATAATTATAATATGCAAGCGTATAAGTGTAATGGTATACATTCAAATCAATACTTCATGCAATTATATCCAAAGAGCTTCCAGCACTCTCAATAATCGGCCTGATTTTACTTTTTCACAACTAGTGCAGTTACATTTATGAATATGTCTTTGTATGCACACGTGTAACAGTCAATTATAATATAAAACACCTGCAGTCCAGCACAATACATTGCAGAAGAAATACATTAATAAGCAACTTCAGTTAACTTTAGTATAAACAAATACTAGAAATGTCATTTTCAAACAGCATGTGCCGAAATTGTCATTTGATACTGATAGAATTGTCACTTACAATTCTATTTTTAGTGGTTCTGTTTACGTGTCGCTTTGTTGATCAACGTGGAATTAGCTCACATGCTAATCTTAGCTGAACAATGCAGCAGCAGCCATAAGACCAGCTAACGTTAACTGTTAGAGGATATACAGAAACTCATCTCAATCACATTTTACCTCAGTTTTCAATGCAAGATGATCCCAAGCTCCTTGCGTAACGATTTTCATTTTAAAAACAATTTACTAATGTGTTAGCAAAAAAAGAACATGATTTCTGAGTTGTGTGCGGTCCCCTTTAAATCACATGAGCGCTTCCTCTTTGTTTGGAAGTGTTTCCTGTGCAGTGCGCATGTGCACCGTACATACCGCATGTTAATTTTTGCAATGTATTGGCCTGCTTTAGCCACAAATCCAAGGTGACCGCTATCAAACTCATCTTAAGACTTTATATTTATGTTGTAAAAATTTTAAAACTCTTGTGCTAATAAGAATTCCACATTTTGTTTAAAACGTGGCTTTTTGAAGACGCTCTGTAGTTGTTGCTGTTAATAATATATGTATGTGTGTGTTATATATATATATATATATATATATATATATATGTGTGTGTTTGTATGTATGTGTGTGTGTGTATACGTGTATGTGTGTATATATACACGTGTGTATATACATATGTGTGTGTATGTGTATATATATGTGTGTGTTTGTTTGTTTGTTTGTATGTGTGTATATATATGTATATGTGTTTGTTTTTGTTTGTTTGTTTGTGTATGAGTATATGTGCGTGTGTGTTTGTTTGTATGTGTGTGTGTATATATGTGTGCGTGTGTGTGTTTGTTTGTATGTGTGTGTGTGTATATGTGTGTGTGTGTGTGTGTGTGTGTTTGTAATGCTGTCACCTAACAAATCTGTTCAAATATAAAATTCAATGAATTGTTAATTACTACATTGAAATAACAATGTAAAGCCTGTACAAATCGTAGAATAGAAATCGTGAATATAAATAATTGGGAATCAAGTAAAAATAAAAAATAAAATAAAAACAGTGCACATTTCATTTATCTATTTTAACATTTATGTAGTTTTGTTCGCTTGGCTGTTTCCTTATAAAAGTCAAAAAATGTGTCAAGTTTTTCATCAGGTGTCTTTTTTAATTATATGATGTCATTACGTTGCTGTCTTGCCGCCAGCCAATCGCTGCATTGCTGATCGTGGTTTCGAGTATCGATACATAGCCCCTTTTAAACCAACCCATGAACGCGCAATTATCTCAGATAACTCAATCCAGCCATACTAATCATCAACAACAGGTGCGTTCGGAGAACCAAATTAGCCAGATCCTGATTAGCGCGATGATATCATCTTGGATGTGACATTTCATCTCGGATGTAATAAGCGACGTACGAAGAACGGGCCCCCGGACTACAGTTATCTTGTTTGGTCAAGCACGTCAACTCACATTACTTGTGGTAGCTGTAGTCCTTACGCAGAAAAACCTTCAGTTATCTCAATTCATCTTAGCGTTCTAGCGTCGTACTGTTACTATTCCTGCCATATATTTCTTTATTTTTTATTTATATATTAATTAGCTATATTCAAGCTAATACACCTTGATCAAATAAAAGCCATAAAACTGTCATTTGAATTTAATGAGGTAATTTTTCAGTTGTATTAATCCTGCCTTTTGTAATGTATAGCATACACTATAAGATATTAAATATATAAAAGTTATAAATACATTAAAAATGGACAAATGTTATTTATTGCAGTTAGTATATTACTATCATTTGGCATTAGCAACTCAGGTTAAATGCCTAACAGTATTGCAGTGTTTGTTCCAAAAATCACAGCAGTACAATCTTTTTGTGGATTTGAGAAATAACAGTTTATTCAGCAGACACAGCAAGACTACACATCTTCTTCATACCAAGCAGTAATTCCATCACAATCTACACATTTACATTGTACTGAGATGTACCTCTATGCTAATTTTGACTTTTATCGTTATTTTTTCTCATGTTAATAAAAATTTTATTTTGTTAATGTGAGAATATGAATGAGACATATTGACGAGTCACACTTATTACACACACACACACACACACACACACAAATCTGAATCTCTGTAGGACAATGAGTTGGGAAACATTCATAAAATGCAAGACACATATTAGTTCATGTGTAAATGAGCACCATTAATGTTCCCCCCAGAAAAGTGAATTTAAATTCCTGCTATGTAGGATTCAGCAGATTCTGAAATATCAACCACTGGTGCTGAGCAAAGCTCAAAGCTACTATAATCACATCAGTCCAGGCAGAGTAAGCACTAGGAGGCATTTCAAGGTTTCTACACTAACCACTCCCCTGTGTTTACTAAACATAAATATAAATGCACTTTTGATTCACCACACCACATCTTTATGTGCCATATCTTGCCAAAAGCAAAATGAAATGTGCTCTATTAACATACCATTACAGAGATCAAGGATTAAGATAATTTCTTGCATTGTATCATGGGAATAGCATCTGTAAATATGAGTTGCTCTCCATATCTAGACCATATCATGTTAATTAATCGGATAACCATGTTAATATTGCATCAGTGGTTACGCTAACAAGCGAAGGCAACATGTTGAATAACAATCAGTGTCACTGGGTACAAACACCCTATTTTTCAATACAAATTTCATCTAAACAACTCCACTTCAGTCATAATTGTCTCCTTAAGGGAATATCTTTTGAAAGTATTTCCATGTGAAAATAAATCAAGAAAAATAAAAGTTGATTCACTAAGGAATGACACAGCTTCTTCAGTATAATAATAGGCTGGCTGAGATAACTTATATCTATAATAATCTTTTTTTTCTCTCCAAAAAAGCACCACTCCAGCGAATCCTCTTTATATATGTGTGACTTCTTTATACAAAAAAAGATGATGAGGAAAGAACGTTTCAAGAGGGAAATATTGATTGGGTTTTAAGCGGTCTCGGTTCACTTACATGCTGGGATGAGGTGAGATGTCTGCAGTACATTTCTCCAACTCAATTAGGGAGTAAAACATGGGTCCCAAAGGACAGACTGAAGGGAAACTAATTGAATGATTCATCAGTTAGTGATGGCTTGTTCACAATTAAAAACAAATTAAATGACAATGAAGCGGAATGATTAAAGAAAGAAAATGGTCTTTTAACAATATAGACCAAAAATGAGGGAGCACATTAATACCGGTATATATATTTTTTTATTATTGCTCAATCGAAGATTAACAGGGTGAGATGAAGTCGTTAGAGGCCCCTGCATTTATAGGTTTTTACATTGCACTGTGCGTGCAGAGAAATCTGTGGGCCCTCATACTGTAAGGGACACTTGTTTTATGCTTGCACTCTGTTTTATGCTGTGCACTCTTGTTTTATGCTTGCACTCTATGCACTCGATGAAGCAAAGGGCAAAGGACTCAGGTGGTCTGATAAATGTCCCAAGGGCCTCTGGTGTCCCTGACAGTCTGAAGCTCACTGTGCCAGCCCTGAACATTAAAATAGACTGTACAAACTGAATGCAAACTGAATGTAATGTTTTTGGACACTTAACGGAATAATTCACACAAAAATGAAAATTTGCTGAAAATGTACTCACCCTCAGGACATCCAAGATGTAGATCGCTGTTTTCTTCATCAGAACAGATGGGAATTGTTAAAAAAGGTAAAATGTACCTAAAAAAGGTCAAATGAATTAACAATGGATTTGTTTCTTACAAACACACAGCTTTTCACTCCATTAATTGATGGACTGGAGTGGATTCTGGAGTGGTTTTTATCAGCTGTTTGGACTTTCATTCTGACGGCACCCATTCACTGCAGAGGATCCATTGGTGAGCAAGTGATGTAACTAAATTTCTCCAAATCTGTTTTTGGAAACAAACTCATCTATATCTTGCCTGAGGCCTGAGGGTGAATAATTTTTCCTGTAAATTTTTATTTTTGGGAGAACTATTCCTTTAATTGTCTGTTAATTGCTATTCATTAAAAAAATGTATTATAGTTTTTAATTTATACTAGATACAATTAGTTGTACCTAAAAGTGTACTTCAAGGGATAGTCATTATTTAGTCACCCTCAAGTTGTTCCAAACCTCTAGTAGTTTCTTTCTTCTGTTGAATGCAAAAGATGATATTTTGAAGAATGTTGGTAACCAAACAGTTGCTGGTAGCCACTGACTGAATGGAAAAAATGGTTACTAAAGATTTCTACTTTTGTGTTCAACAGAAGAAAGAAACTACTACAAGTTTGGAACAACTCGAGGGTGACTAAATGATGACAAAATTGTTCATTTCTGTGCAAACTATTACTTTAAATGTTAAGACACAGTTAAGTGTGCTTTCTTTAATTATGTGGCCTTTCATTTCATTAAGATATTATTTGCAAATACAGTTTAAAAAAATATATACTTTTAAGATTTGGAGTACGCTACAAATGCACATTCACATCTCTGTAAGTCAGCTTTAGAGGCCCCTGACAGTTCGAGGTCCACTGTCCTGACCCATAATCCAGCCCAGAATGTTAAAACAGGATGCATGATTATTTATTTACATTGCATTGGCTTATAAGGAGACAGTATGTCAGAGCGAAAACTCAAAACATTCCCTGTGATATAATCTGCCCTGAAGTGTGCCACAAATTATATTCATAAAACAAATAAGAGAGTACGCACAGACCTGCTCGCTTTGACTGATACATTAGACATGCGGACCGCCTTCAGCCTCTCCCCAGACTAATGAAAATGTGCATTGTAACATTATTATTTCCAATGATTTCTGTCCAACCCAGTGTCAGGACATTTAATATTTTATTTATCACTCTCTCTCGACACCACACCCACCGCTGGCCTCATTTTTCTTTTCACCATAAATCAATATTGGTCTTGAGAGTTTTCACTCTGTGCTTTTTCCTTATACCTGTCTGTTTCTTTGACTCGTGTCCCCTTTCCCTCCTTTAACATCTGTTGCCTTCTTTCTTTCTCCCTTTCTCACGGTCTGTGTTTGATTTCCAATTAAGCTGTCTCCAGGCATGACTCCTGTGTGACCTTTAGCGGACTGCAGTGCTGAAGGACACGGGCTGAAGCACAATAAACATCTCTCTTCTGAAAGGTTGTGATGGATGTTTTTCCAGCAGAATGCATGCAACTGCATTTCAATTTAATGCAGGTTAATGCAACTGAATAAAATGTCACATTTGGGCACATTTCTTACTGATAAAGAAAAATATGTGAGATTCACTACACAGATGTCACAGTACCACAATTGCTGTACTGCTCATATTACATGACATTTTCTTGCCATCCATCAGTAATAGTCTGACAACGGTGTGCAAATTACAATTACTTAGTAGAGATTATCCAATACAAAAAACTTTAAAATAACTAAAATAAGCAAATATTTTCTTACATAGATACAAGAAAAGGGGCCGTTTTCAACATAAATATTTGATTATGCAATTTATTTTTAAAATATGTTCCATGTTGGCTCAACATTCAACATGTTTCAGAAAAAACAGATGGACGTATTTAAGGCTTTTAGAAGATGCTCTTCTCCAAAGTGACTTACAGAAGTGTTTTCATCTCATATGGGAGCAATGTAATGAACAGATGTCAAGCATGTCACTTGGAATGCTAAAGATCTGCTAAAGAAGTGCTTCCTGTACAAAATAAACAAGTACTATAAACTTATCCTTGTGAAAAAGAAGCACACTTTAGCATACTTAAGGTATAAACATAAAAAACATAATAAAGTACTAAATATAATAATATAATATAATACTTTCAAAGAATATACTTAAGTGCAAACTAACGGTAATTGATGTTGGTTGCAATTAAATAAAAATGTATTTTAGTTGAAATTTATATTAAAAGCAATTAGCTGAACTTTAAAGTGTTTTTATTTTTATTTATTTATTTATTTTTAGATATTTAGATGTAGCGTATTTTCATTATTACTTCTAGTCTTTAAAATACTTCCTAATGTACTGAAAATGATTTATGGTAAACTAAAATATATGCCATCTCTATTGAAACTTGCATTTCATGTATTTAACTATATTTGTAATGACAAATGCAATGATGAAGATAGAATTTAGTAGCCATCGTTTAAATTGAAACGATTACATTTAAGTGTTTTAAAAGAACACCATATGGTTAAAATTATACTCAGGTATGCTAAATATACGTGCTAATGTGCTAAGTGTAAGTCTTAAAAGTGTGACAAAAGATTATTAAAACAGTGTTTAAAAGTACTTTAAAGTAAAATTTTGGTAACACTTTATTTTAAGGACCAATTCTCAGTATTAACTAGTTGCTTATTACTAGCATATTGGCTGTTTATTAGTACTTATAAACCACATATTAATGCCTTATCTGCATGACCATATTTTAGATCCCTTAATCCAACCGCATACCTATATCACGTTACGCTGCTGCGGGAAGAACGTAGGAGACACGGAGTAGCATTCACAGTCTTTAATGATGAAAACACGGGATAATCCACAATAGGAGCTGGGCAAACACACGTAGAAACAAGTAGACCTGACAACCACAAACTGAACAGACTAGGACTTTTAAAGGGGTCATATGATGCTGCTAAAAAGAACATTAAAAGGAAAAATTGAAATCGCATCATATGACCCCTTTAAACACAGAGCAATCAGGGGAACATAGGTGACATCATTGGAACATAATCAAACTAGACGAGGACAGGAACATGACCAAATAAGGAAACACAGGAAGGACTACGGGGGCAAAACAGGTCCAAAAGTCTGACATTTCGCCCCCTTCCGGAAAATGCATCCTCGCACCGTAACAACAACAGAGGGAGGCATAGGTGGGAGGCTCAGGAGGAGGACGGACACCCGGGAGGGGGCCGGCAGACAGAGACCAGGGAGGCGACGAAGGAGGGAGGAGCCAGGGAGGAGACCGGAGGGGCTTGGAGCAGGAGGAGCCAAGCAGGTCCCAGGCCACAGTCATGATGGTGACCCACGGTGGAGCCGACGGAGGGAGGAGCCATGGAGGCGGAATGACCGCCGACTCCAGGGGGCCGACCAACGGCGGCGGAGCAGGTGGCGGAGGAGCCCGAGGCGGAGAGCCAACGAGCCAGGGGGATGCCGAGGATCCGGGGGGCCAGGGTGGAGCCGAGGGCTCTGGCGACCAAGGCAGAGGCGGAGATCCGCGGCAGAGCCGGAGCAACTGAGAACCAAGGTGGAGCTGGTGGGAGGAAGGTGCCCAAAGGACCCGATGGGATGGAGCGACGAGGAGCAGCCGGAGGAGCGGAGTCCTGAGGCGATGACGGGTCGACGCCCGAGCCCGGTGGAGCTGGTGGATCGACAGGTGACGGTGGAGGCGAGGGAGCTAGGAGCCGAGGCCTCGGAGGCTGGAGACAGAGGTGAGGGATTCTCCAGCCATGGCGACGCTGGAGGAAGGCAGACCCGTGGAGCTCGCACCATAATGATGGTGAGCTGAGGGCGAGCAGAGGGGCTTCCAGACGACAGCGGTGGAGGAGGCATGAGCGGGTGGGAGGGCGGGCATTTGAGAGCCTCTGGGCATTCAGGGCTAAACTCTGGATCGGGAGCCCCCTCTAGGCTCAACACGAGAACAGGATGGCGCTCTGGAGGAGCGGACACTTGAGGGCGCTTTCGAGGAGCAGGCACTGGAGGGCGCTCAGGACTGTATTCGGGGACTGGAGCCCTCTCCTCTTCGGTGTGGCACATTCACCGCACCATACTCACCTCAGCCGCGGTGCAGTGGGTCGGGCTGATGCTCCGCACCCCGGGGAGATGGTGGGCTGGGCACTGGGTCTGGAGTGGATCTGACGAGATCATCCACGGGGAAGCTGGTGGATGGCGACCCGTTTCTCGCCAGAGTCCACTCTACGAAGGCGACGAAATCCTCTCGAGGACCATCTTCGGACGACGGCACTCTGATTGCGGTGTTGAAGCTCGCGTCATAGAATGAGCAGAGCGCGTCGTCCGGGTAGCTGTTGGTGCTTGCTAGCAGCTGGAATAATCTCGTATGGTCCTCGAGAGATCTATCCCCCTGCTCCAGCAGGAGGAGGAGGAATTCCGGGCGGGTGAAGGGATCCATAACAGGAAACACAACGGAAACAAAAACACTGAGAGAAAAAACGAGAAAACAAACGGAGGGGAAAACACGGAGGTAACTGTGTTGGTCAGGTCTTCTGTCACCTTACGCTGCTGCGGGAAGAACGTAGGAGACATGGAGTAGCATTCACAGTCTTTAATGACAAAGACACGGGATAATCCACAATAGGAGCTGGGCAAACACACGTAGAAACAAGTAGACCTGACAAACACAAACTGAACTGACTAGGACTTTTAAACACAGGGCAATCAGGGGAACACAGGTGACATCAATGGAACATAATCAAACTAGACGAGGACAGGTACATGACCAAATAAGGAAACACAGGAAGGACTACGGGGGCAAAACAGGTCCAAAAGTCTGACAACCTAAACTTACAATTACCTAACTATTAATAAGCAGAATATTACGTCTTTATTGAGGGAAAACTCTTACTTAATTGTGAATATGTGTTCCCTATTCTAAAGTGTTACCAAAATTTTTAATTTGACATTATTACAAAGTATACTTTTTAAAATCGTACTTACAGTAAGTGTGTTAAGAAACATCTTCATGAAAGTGTACTTTTTTTTAAAGTGTCCTTTTATTTAATTAATATTACAATATCTGCAAGTACAGGTTTAAATTTTGAAGTACACTACAAATACACATAAAATCAGTTTAATTGTATTATCTTTGAGGTTAATTAGTGTTTTAAAAATTTTATTATTTTTTATATTTATATTTTTTATTTGAATTTTTTAGTTTTTAGTAAAAATGGCCTCCGTGTAAAGTCTGAATAGCTTTTATCTAAAATAACTAGGCAACTAGCTAAAATACATTTTCCCCTACTTTAATTTCATATAACAAGTCTAGACTGTGAAAAGGAGATGCCATGGTGTTCAGTTAGAGTGAACAAGTCATAGACATCAGCATGGATTGGATGCAGGAGATTTCTTGACCACTGATGGCCTTGTATGATAGGGCAAGTGTTGTGAAGTTGATTTAAACAGGAATAGGGAGTGTAGCAAAGGTGTGAGGTGGGAGTACTCGAGAAGGTTGAAAATCAGGTGGGCTGCAGCATTCAAGATGAGCTTGCAGTAGATTTGAGATGCAATAGTCAAGGCAAAGGCAGACCAGTAGTGTATCTGGTAAGAAATTATCTGTTTTGCAGGAAGAATCAGCATGTTTTGACTGTGGTTAGTAGCCTATGCAGGGTGCAAATGACAGGTTGCTGTCAAATGTGACACTAAGGTTCTTGGCTTGCTATGTGGGTGAAATGGTCAAGTTGTCTCTTGAAATGACAAGGTCTCGCCAATAATTATTTTTTATGAACATACAGGGGTGCAATGAACAGCTTTCCAAGCCAGAATTAAGGGCCCCCTCATATACAGTATGTATATATATATATATATATATATAGAGAGAGAGAGAGAGAGAGAGAGAGAGAGAGAAAATACTGTAGATTCATTGCTATTCTAGCTCGAACAATAGGCTAATTTATATTGCATCAATGAAAGTAGACTCTTTCAAAATCGGGGTATTTTGGGTTCCCCCCTTCTACCAACGATACAATTGTGCTAGATTATGTGTTTTGTGAGGGAGGGGCCTTTGGGCTCTTTTATGAAAATTACTGTCTATGATTACTTCTAGTGAGTTTCAAGTTGAAATTGTGTAAAATGCATAACTGACAACAAAATTTGTATAGGTATGAAAGTGGCATATATGTTGAGTATGTAGGGTCATTGGGCTGGTTTTGGCCTATTTTTGATTAGCCTTTGGGATGGCTTTGTTACACAGAACTGGCAACCCTGCCTCTTGTGAAAAGTCCATCATGTTCTTCTTCACATCATTAATGTCACGAGTGCAGGAACGTGATTTTTAAGCGATTCAAAGCGATTAAACTTTTTATAATTTACTAATTTTCATTTTATTTTACTGTACTATTAATGGTTTTTGTTACAAACAAACAAACAGTTCAACTTAGATTTTTCAGCCCCCATAACTGCATCTGTAAACACCAACTTAGATAAATTCAGGTAAATTCTTGGTTTTTAGATAAATTCAGGTAAATTCAATTTGTCCCAATTATCCCTGATTTTGGTTCCAAATGCTTTTGCGTGAATTTTTGGAATGAGAAAAAAAAGAAAACTGTTAATACATTGTCCACACTACACGATTATATGTTGATCATTTCAAACATGCTTGACAATATAGGAGCATCTGCATCCGCTCAAGAATGACTCCGACTGCATCATTCTTAATATGTCAAACACTTTTACAGAAACAGCTAAATCTAAACTGTGAGAGAATGGATTCAGATCAAGATGTCAAGTGTTTGTGAAATGCCTTTTCTGGTCTGTGTGGGTGTTAGATTTGAAATTCTATGATCAGTCTAGTTTTGCAATATTTTCTGAAGAAAATGGGAGTGATGCTTGCCCGTGTAAAACTGTCACAATGTTAAAGTGGTGTACAGTAATAGGACATTGCTAGATGGTTGCTGTCAAAGGAACCTCTACAATTGGCCTCAGGTCTCTCCTTCAGTATAAGTCTATGGGATCTTTTGCCCATTTTATCTTCAAACAGATGAAAATCCACCAATCGCTTAGAAAAGCACACCTCTTTCTCACCAAGCTGTAGGATTTGAGGTATCATTCATGTCTGTAGTACAAATGGTGCAGGATGAGTTGTGTCAAAGTTTAATACCGAGGTGTTTTGAGAAATCTGCAACTCAAAGAATGAGCAATAATAAAAGGGATGATGATGGATTTTGACTACTTGCCATCCACTTGTCCTTGGAAGATGATGGGAAATAAAGACCTCATCTGGTTGAAATACCGTAAAAGCTGTGAGTCACAGGAAGTCTTTTAGAGCTCCATAAGCAGCTTGAGAAGTCACAATCATTATCTATAGATTGAACTTCATTTCTCTTGTTTGGAGTGTAATATTCTTTAGCCCTTCATAGCTGCAAAGTGATTAAATGTCCCTGGGAACAAAAGTGAAGAGTGGTTGTGGAATATAGAAAGGCTGTGATTGATGAGGGCTCTTTTATATGATTGCTGTCAAAGCTGCTGAATGTCACAAGTGTTTCTGAGAGGCTGCAGACAGTAATGTGGTGTGAAGGATGAGTATAACAATTACGGTATGTAAGGCGCAAGATGCTATAATTAGGGATTCTAACTGATTAAAAGTCTTTCAATCTTATATATAAATATTTTCTGAGAAAATCCACAAAAATTAAGATACTTAAAAGACACTACACTAATGTGGCAGAAAAAGCATTAAAGGGGTCATATGATGTTGCTAAAAAGAACATTATTTTGTGTATTTAGTGTAATGAAATGTGTTTATACGGTTTAAAGGAACACTCCACTATTTTTGAAAATAGGCTCATTATCCAACCCCCCTAGAGTTAAACAGTTGAGTTTTACCGTTTTCGAATCCATTCAGCCGATCTCCGGGTCTGGCGGTAGCACTTTTAGCTGTAGCTTAGCATAGATCATTGAATCTGATTAGACCATTAGCATCTCACTCAAAAATGACCAAAGAGTTTCTATATTTTTCCTATTTAAAACTGGACTCTTCTGTAGTTACATCGTGTACTAAGACCGACGGAAAATGAAAAGTTGCTATTTTCTAGGCCGATATGGCTAGGAACTATACTCTCATTCCGGCGTAATAATCAAGGAACTTTGCTGCCGTACCATGGGTGCAGCAGGCGCACTGATATTACGCAGCGCCAGAAAATAGGCTAACTTCACACGCACAGGGAGCGTGCTGGGGACTATTTTCAGGCACTGCGTTTTAAATAGGAAAAATATAGAAACTCTTTGGTCATTT
>NW_015542356.1:3230926-3232868 GCF_001515605.1 Sinocyclocheilus anshuiensis | reverse complement strand
TGAGACTTTAGTCTTTGCAACTTTACAGATCTTCTTTATGCACCAAGAGCTTGTAACACTCCAAAGAGAAAGGAAATATTGAAATCGCATCATATGACCCCTTTAAATAGTCAAGTGTTGAGCCTAGACAGTACCTTAAGTGTGCTTAATTTTTTTTTAAATGTATTAAAAATTACCATGAACTCACTGAAAAAAATATGCACAATTTTAAATGTTAATTTAAAAGAATACATTAAATACAATGCAAATATTATAATAAAGCAATATAAATGTTACAATAATAATTCAAATACACTTTTGGTGAATTGCTTTCTAAATGTCTGATTTCTGTGCGAACGTTGTGAGTTTAGCACTGTGGGCTGAACAGCGAGATGTCATGATAGATGTGGACAGAAGCAAAATTTCCAGTTATCTGTCATCTCTTTCCACACTGACAGCCACTCTCGGTTGTTGCATGAGAAAGTCTCTTGACATCCTGCTGATGATTACATCATCACTATAGCAACCAAAGTAGATACAACAGATATTGACTATACTGTCTGAACAAACAGGTCTGATTGCATCACTTTCCAAAACGGCTTAGATATTTGAAAACCAAATCGCATTTATATGCAATGTAAACAAAACCTTAACGACTGTTCACCCGGGGACCCGTTCTGTCTGAGCTGCTTTTTAATTTGTCAATGTACATATCCACCAGATGGTCTTCTTCAGACTACTGTGTCGTATCTTGTTGTTTTTTTTTGGCAATTTAAGCCATAAGTGCTGTGTTTTTTAGACCCAGTTTCAAAGGCTATCGGCTCTTTTAACTGACAGGTGGAACTTCCTTTCCTACAGCCTTAGCAATTGTGAATGTGATATTGTTTTTAGGTAACAGTTCAATAGACAACTAGTTATTACTGAATAACTTACATTATAAATATAATATTGCCAGTATATTGTGCTCCGTCAAATAAAACAGTCTGTTGTTGAATGTTGTTTTTGTTGAATAAATAGGTTGAATAAATGTTTCAATGACTCAGTCATGAAGGTGGTCACTTGATGCCACCTACATGATGCCACCACTGAAAAAGGCCTAAACATACAGTACTTCAGTTTTTTATGTGTACACTAGGGTATAATGCACATGATGCACACAGTAATTATGACAGCTGCCGTTAACGAGCGGCAGTAACATTTGTACTGGACTTTTTTTGAAAGTGATATCCAACTGTCTGAATCTAAACAGGGTTCACAACCTGTCTAAGGGGGTGTTTACACAACACCATTTCCAACTAAAAACTCAAAATTTCTTATGTATTTTGGCCTTTTATTTACATGACAATGGCAATTTGGCCTGTAAACACAAACTTTTGAAATCAAGTTTCAAACTGCATTACCATCTCTAGTGTAAAATTAATTAAATTAACGTTTTAATTAATTTGGTGGCAGAAAAAGACAGTTTTCAAATAGCAGTCAATGGAAGCCATGGAATAAAATAATAATAAAAAAAGGTACATTTGAGTTTATATTTCAAAATTCTGACTTCATTCTCACAATTCCGAGATTATATCTCATAATTCTGATAATAAAAAAACAACTCACCATTCTTTTCCCCTCGACTTGTATTGCTCAAATTGTATTGCAGACAACATTTTGGTAGAACCCCTACATATCTCTGACCATTTCTTCATTACATTTAAACTACATTTTGCTACCTGTGTGCCACCAACCCCTATACCGGTTACTTTTAGACGAAACCTACGCTCCCTTTCCCCCTCCCATCTTTCCTCTGTAGTATCCTCCTCTCTTCCCTCACCTACCCGTTTCTCATCTCTGGATGTAAATGCGGCAAAAGACACTTTATGCTCTACTTTAACCTCTTGTCTAGACGATATTTGTCCTCTCTCCTCCAGGCCAGCACGGGCTGCCCCTTCTAACCCCTGGTTATCCGATGTTCTTC
>NW_015542356.1:3224199-3230848 GCF_001515605.1 Sinocyclocheilus anshuiensis | reverse complement strand
ATTAGACACCTGTCAGTGTGCCTATAGGCAGAACAGGAGTACGGAGGATGCTGTTCTTAGCATTGTTCATCTTGTGTCTAAGCATCTTGAGAACACTAAAGCCTATGCTCGTATTTTATTTGTTGATTTTAGTTCAGCACTTAATACAGTGCAGACACATTTGCTTTTAGAGAAGTTGCATGGCATGGGTGTCAGTACTCTTTTAATCAAATGGTTTTATTCTTTTTTAAGTAATAGAACTCAGCAGGTTAGGGTTAATGGGACACTTTCTGAGGTCAGATATAGTAACACAGGAGCGCCACAAGGCTGTGTATACAACTTAACCACTGATTTCTAGTCGTGTCCTCTTTTGGAAGGCCAAACAAAGTAGTTTCGCTTTCACAAGTGTCACACACAGTGGGCTAGAGTGAGCGGAGGCCGCCGGGCTTGAGTGAGGAATGGCCGGCGGGCTTGCGGATTTGGCCGGCGTTATGCAAATCTTCCCACATCGTGACGTAGGTATGTGGGGGCGTGTTAGAACGAGCCGTTTTAGGTAGGCGTGGTTGACTCTTAACTTTTATAAAGAATATCTCTTTGGATTTGAGACTTTAGTCTTTGCAACTTTACAGATCTTCTTTATGCACCAAGAGCTTGTAACACTCCAAAGAGAAAGGAAAAATTGAAATAGCATCATATGACCCCTTTAATAATTATATTATGAAATATGCTGATGACACTTTAAGTCTCTTACACAAATACATGGACCTAGCATCCTACCACAGTGAAATATATACTTTCATTCAGTGGTGTCACAAGAACTGTCTTGTGTTAAATGTAAAAAAGACACAAGAAATGGTCCTTGACCCAAGAAGTGTATCTGAACACAAGCCTGTGATCATTAAAGACACAGTGATACAGCAAGTGACATCTTACAGATACCTGGGGTTTTATATGCACAATGTTCTTTGTTGGAAGACACACATTGACAGTCTGTGCACACTACTAAAACAGAGGCTTTATTTTTTTAAGATGGCTGAGACTGTATGGGGTGGGTAGCAATATCTTAGCCACGCTTGAAATTCTTATTCGCTACGGAATCACAGTCTGGTTTGGAAACTTTTCTGTTCAACTGAAAAACAAATTGGCTCATATCCACAAAACAGCCATGAAAATCATAGGAATAAAACAATATGAGCCCATCAGGGCCGCATTAAGACTGTAAGGGGCCCCTGTGCTTTACCTCTTGAGGGGCCCTTCATCAACGAGAACTACAGCCTACATTCACTCAGTCTTTATAATCAAAGCTCAAGTTGTCAGCCTTTTATTTTGCAGCTATAAATGTCATTAACAAAAGATAAACAGGTCTGTCATATAAAATAGACACACATATCACTGCATGAAATACACATGCACATAGCCGGACATATTTTATACAGATATATAAAAACGTGTAGCATTAAATTGCATGTGTTAATGTTGGTTAAATGCACTATGAACTAACATTAAAGAACAGAGGAAGGTAAATTATTAAAGGTAAATGTACATATTTACAAAACGTTCTGTGCACTTTGAGTTATGCCTTCACAAATATGTCAAACTGCTTGTGGATCTTTGTAACAGTCTGGTAAGTTCATTTACATTTTCACTAATCTTACTATACAATGCAATTTTTTTTAAAGTCACTAATTTACCTTACTGATAGTGAAATAATTCATTAACATTAACCAAAAGAATTAGAAAATGTGAAATATTGTTAATCACGATAGTTCTTGACTCTTGATCAAGACTCTTGATTCTTGACAGCTAATGCAATAACTAGGCTAATAAATATTAACGAGTGAAACCTTTGTAACGTGCTACAGTAGGCTACATTTTTAAGTGTTTATCAAAACTGTATTTTAGCATTTTTAATTAAAATTACGGCAGCCGGCTCGTCAATAAGGACTGCCCGATGGCCCGGGGCCAGCGTGAAAGACACTTGGGACAGATGACGGATTTGTCACGAAATTTAAACATTCAAGAGGGTTTAAAGCATTCATGCAGACGCGGGAGAGAGCTCCATTCAGTGTGTTCTGAGCGCACATATAGAGTCGCGTCTCAAACAGCGTGCAAGCCTGATTTGCGTTTCTTTCCGGGAAAATACATACAAAAGTAAAAAGTATGCAATGTTATTTTACATTCGATTATTCAATTTCTGTACCTGAATACCTACAAACTCAAAAACCTAACGCATTGTTTAATTTTTATCTTTGTTCTATTTATTCATTTATTTAGGCTATTTGTTCTATTGTTTATAATTGGTTCATTTGTTCTTATTTACTGACTTGTTTATTCCTTCCCTTTCTAGCTTGTACTTATTTGAACAATGCCTGAAACTTGGTATTACGAGCACTCCCTGTGTCTGTTTGCCTCTTTAAGAAGAATCGGTTTATGTATTCCCCAATTGTAAATCGCTTTGGATTAAAGCGTCTGAAAAATGACTAAATGTAAATGTAATGTAAATGTGACTCAGAATATGAGTTTATATCCCACACTTCTGGCTTTTTTCCCTCAGAATTGACAAACTCGCTATTGCTGAGTTAAATCGAGTTATAAAGTCCGAACTAGGAGATATAAACTTGCATTTGCGAGAAAAAAGTCAGAATTGTGAGATAAATAGGTAAATGTTATGTAAAATGTTATAGGTTTAACACTAGAACCACCACGGGGTCAATTTTACCCGTGGCTGTTTTTCAAATGTACATAACAGATTTAAAATAAAACATTCAAGTCTCCCAGTCATCGACTTTTACTAAAATAATGTAATTTACAATCCAGTGTTGTTAAAAATCATTAAATCAAATCAAAGACTACAGAAATACAAAGACGGTTCACTCCTATATCTTTGGATGGGAGAAACTGCAATGCACAATATGCAGGAAGAGTCCCGCCTTCTAAATGAAAGAGCCAATCGCTGATTGGTAAAGACCTTGCATCACTGCAGCCGTTAGAAGCTCTGGTTCCCATAGAAGCCTGAGGCTAGACCAGCCAATGTGCATGCGCAGTCATAAGCGCGTTATAACGGCGCATACGCATTGGCTGGTCTAGCCTGAAAAATAAGGTTTTTTAAAGCTATTTGAGCATGAGAAACAACATTCATGGGGCAGTTCATTTCAGATTTTGTTGCTGATTTGAAATATGTAATTTAATTGTGAGTTCAGTGAGCAGTTTTTTAAATTTCAGGATTCCCCCATCCATTGAGCTGCCCGGAGGCGTTGCAAATATGGCCGCAGAGTGAACAGACTTTCCTTGAAAGTGACTTTGGTAGTATACGCACACAACAGCAACTAGACGGTACCCCAGACAGTTGTGCAGTGTGAGAAGAGCAGCGATCCAACAACTTTAAAAAAAAATTATGCAGTTAACACCCAGCATTAGTGTACCATGGCCTTTAGGTACCATATTTACAGTTTCTTGCTATTGTACTTCATCTGTATGTTTAACGGCTGCTTAGGCTGATTACAATCACAGTTGCCCCAGCAGGAGGGTTCTACTCTTTTAAATAAAATATTTAAATCGTTTAAGTATTTAATGATCTGTTTATGGCGGTGCACAGTTTGTCCTTAGTTCACATCTGTAATTTACACAACCCCCCCCAAGAGCAGAACAGCAGTCCTCCAGGTCAGGGACGGGAATCATTTCACAGAAAGCACTCATGGGCAATCGCCAGGCCTACTCAACAGTGACGGCTGATTTACCTGCTAAACTTACTTCACCGTGATGGAAAGCAAAGGTGGCGCTGGATGGAGAAAAACAATAAAATGGAGAGAGATAAATGAGCATGTGCAGAGGCGAGAAAGACTGTAGAGCGTGTTAATGATTGGAGATGAAAATAAGATTAGCGGGCTCGTGTGCGAGAGAGAGAGCGGGTACGTGGGTGAAATTGAGCAAGTCAGGCCACGACTGCTAAAGAGAGGCAAAACAGCGAGAATGCGGAAAGGAGATTGCATGATAGCGACGACACATGATACGCAGATAGGCTGAGATTACTGAAAAGGCAATGTGGAAAAACAGAAGCAGGTAATGAGAATAGGACAGATAAGAGTGGGTATCACTGAGAGAGAGAATACCGTTGTTAAAGCGGACCAGGATGAGACAGCTCCGTGCAGAGCACACAAACACTTGATTATTGCTCAAATTGTGAGGTGCTGTGTCAGCTCGGAGAAGAAAGAGAAGAAAAGCCAGGTCTCCTGATACAGGGGAGGGAATGGGCAGCTCTAGAATTGGACATGCTGAGAGAAAGCACTTGATTGGCAACTAGAGAGATTATTTTTTTGTACTGGTCTCCGTGTTTTTGTTCTCAACTCTTTTAGCTTTTTGAATGTTGCCTGTGGTATACGATGTAAATCATCTAATGTCTCCCCCCTGATTTCTTTACAAAACATGGGTTCTTTCATTATGACAAAAGGCTGCCACAAACACTGTTGCATGCTGAGCAGGGTCAGTTTCTGTTAATACCACAAGAGAGCACTCAATTCCTGTGGAATAAATACATCCAAATCCATATGCAGAGAATTGGAGAGGATGTAAACAAGTACGTGCATCATTTTTTTTTTGTATTAAACCTGGAAATAAATGAAAATGTTTGTGATTTTGAAACATTTCATACAAAGATCTATTATGGCATAAAATCAATAAGAAGTATTTAACACGTTTGTGATATTGAGCATGTAAACTCATTTGCACACAATGTCAAATTTTCTCGGCTCCATTGAAGCACAAGATGCTCTTTGGATCATTAATTTGTGAAATATGCCTGTAGCATTGTATCTCAAAGATGTTTGCTGTTCATTTATTTAAAGTTATATTATATATTATATTATAAAGTAATATAAAAATTATATTTCAGATGAAATATGCAATGATGAAATTATATTGAAATGATTATTTCAAATATGTGCATGGATCATCAGGCTTTAATTCATGTCACGTACAAACTTCAATCTATGCCAAGTGCTGCCATCGTCAAGGAGAAGGAGAGAAAAAAACAAATACTGTTAATTTTTAAATTCCATTTCACACTTGATGGAAACTCTGGACTGAAAAAAGTTAATAATAACAATAAAAATACATTAATAAAAATACATCCTCCATATTTTCTCTAAACTGTTTTCTTTTTGTCCGCACATTTTTTTTTGTCCAACATGTAATTATTATTATTATTTTCAGATTTATTTTATTTTTGGATTTTTTTCCTGGCTAGCCTGCTATATCATGCAGTACCAACCACAGCCATCAGATGCCACTAACATTAAGCATGAAATCTAATGCTTATGAAATGTCCGTTACTTCATCAGCTGATTTATCATTGAATATTACAATTTTAAAAAATGACTGATAAAAAAAGTAGTAGAAACTTAGGAAGCATGCATTTTTCACTTTAGTGATTCAGGGCTTCTGTATCACATTGTATTATATTAGAAAAATGCAAAAGTGAAGTAGTTATCACAGGAACATTTGGATCCTGTAATTTGAAAAAAAGACACTGTAATCAGCACAACACAGCACTAAGAGAGGACATCACATAATTACTTCAGACATTTTTTGTTTTTTTTCCCCCCCTAGTTTGTTATGTACCAACATGCCTCTTCACCCCTATGTTCCACACCCGCCTTCCCATTACTGTCACGTGACACTCAATAACTCTTGTCCATCCCCAGGATTTGACAGCAATCTTGTCAGAGTGCACTCAGCAGCAGAGTGAAAGCCCTTCTGTATTGCACAACCTCATTCACATGGGGACCATTCCTGGGGACGTTCACTCAGCCTGTGGATAGAGTAATCAGGACAGATTTTACATGCTGTGATGGAGGGCCCGAAAATACGTAAAACAACTGCTGTGTGGTTGAACGGAGACGTAGCTTGGCTATGCACAAAAAGATTTAGTGAGCAGCCACATGTGTCTCAGCCAGCACATCTGAGGAATCGTGCAACGCTTGGAAAAAAGCTAGCTTTGAATCATTAGCATTCATGGTACAATTTCAGGCTGTAACATGTAACCTACTGTATAAATGCTATATTAGAGATTAGGAAATGCTAAAAACAAAGCTTTTTAAAACTGAATCAATTGAACCAATTTTTTTTTTCTTTCCCCAAATGCACGCTATCTGCCGGAAGTGCTATGAACAGCAGCTATGCCAATTATTCTACAGTAAATATTGTGAATACTTCAGATAACAGCAACCTTTCTTTGTGAAGATTTTGGTTATATATGGGAAAATATATGGGGATAACCTTTAAAATATAATGCCATATATTAAATAATACATTTCCGTATATGGGAAACCAGTGTTGATATTTTTCAATATACTGCCACTGCAATATATGCATGGACCATGTATGCCTATGAACATATGAAATTTATATAGCAATGAAGACAAAAATAATCTGCACTATATTTTTACATGTAACAGCTGTATTGAAACACTCAAATAATTAATTTCTCTTTCACAAATTAATGCTTGGGTTTACTGTACATAAAGCTAAACACATTCACAAACTTTTATCTCATTTTGTTACACATTTTAAATATGACAATATGTGTGAAGGTATGTAAGAAAAGAGTGTTTACTGAAAACAATTAGATGTCTTGTTAAAATCATGGCAACATGGTGGGTGGAAAATGAATATA
>NW_015542356.1:3216903-3223862 GCF_001515605.1 Sinocyclocheilus anshuiensis | reverse complement strand
TGGTGGGTGGAAAATGAATATATATATATATATATATATATATATATATATATATATACAGTATATTGTCACTTATTGTTCAATATACAGTATATAAAGCGGCAATTACTTATGTATTATTCAATATATAATATATATATTGTACTGTATAATTATTTTCAATATACATTAGAGATTTTAATATAGCCTAATATAAGTGTTAAGTGTAACGGAGGCCTGGTGGGTGGAAAATGAATATATATATATATATATATATATATATATATATATATATACAGTATATTGTCACTTATTGTTCAATATACAGTATATAAAGCGGCAATTACTTATGTATTATTCAATATATTATATATATATTGTACTGTATAATTATTTTCAATATACATTAGAGATTTTAATATAGCCTATTTAATAATATAAGTGTAACGGAGGCCAGCGAGTAAGTGCTGTGCAGGTAAAACCTCACTCCCCTGATCTCAAGAGACGCACTAGCAACTGATGCTAGAGGCTGCAGTCTTTAGCCTCCTTGTTAGTGCGTCCACCTCCCATGCCGGAGACCCGGATTCGAGGCCCACTCGGAGCGAGAATGAGGTGTAGCGGTGAGGACACGGGAGAGAGGGGTTACATAAGGACTTATTTTTTCTTTGTGTAAGGAATGCCAACACCTGCAAAAACTTCAGATAATGCCAGTGTCAACATACAAAAGTGACAAATACTATCCTTACATAGTAATCATTATGCTCACAAGCTGTAATCATCACCTAACATGTTAATTCAGTCTACTTAAATTAATACATCATGTTAACTAACCATATACCCTGTATTATGTAGCTGTATACTACTGGCATATGGATATACTCTGACAGACTCATCTCAGATTACTTCCTGTCTGTACTATTGAAACAATAGTATATAAATACACTTTGCTACTTTTCACAATATATATTGTGAAAAGTGATATACAAAAAATCTTTGACTTTAAAGTGCTCGAAACACTGCGACTCCTAACATGCATAAAAACACCTTTTATAAACCAATTGCAAATGTTTACTGAAAGTGTAACCTATTAAATGCAATTAACAAATCATTGAATGCTATTAAATATGAAGTATCTGCATAATACATTATTAAATTTGTATGGTTTGTTTTGTTTTATGGAGAGTTTGGTTAATCAGGCCAATAAAAGACTATTATAACTATAAAACCATAAAGACACTGGTCCATGGGTTCACAGAAATTTCCCCTTACCTGCGAACAATTGAAATTGTGAAACATTTGCAACTTTTGACTTTTTAGTAACAAAGCCTTCTTAACTGAAATCACATGGCTTTGGCAGTTTGATTTACATTCTCCGAATCACTAATTCGAAACAAATGATTCACGAATGTTCCAAAGCTTCACAAAGCAGTGTTTGAAAGCACCCATCACTATGCTATATAAGAGACACTTCTGAACTGAGATCGGCTCGTGAGATTGTGAGCACCAGACATAAACATATTGAATGACAGGGGTGAGTTGCTATTATGTGTGATGTGAAGTCAGCCACAGCCCATCAGCTTCAATGCCACACGAGCAGATAAGTCAGTCCCTGAGGGCACACATTATGCATCTATCAAATCCACCATGAACATAGGGAAGTTCTCCACACTGGAAGTCAAATGAAGCATGGTGTTGAAGGTTTGTTTGTTTGTTTGTTTTTTGCACATTATTGCTCCACACATTTCCTCACAGCTGGATAAAAAAAAAATCTTCTGGGAAAAAAAAGCGCCACCCAAACAATGCAGCAGCAAAAATCACACCTCTACAAGCCGGGCTTTTTACTTCTTTCTGAAAATCGACCCCCAAGAGAGAAACCATTTCCTGTGCTGGGCGAAAAAATGGTACGTTAAGAATCATCCACCCATTAAATTGGTTTCTGGCAAAGAATTGTTTGATTATGAGCTGAACATAACGTGTGTGTGTTTTATACATTTGTGCCAAGCCGTTTTCTATATTTATGTCAGTACTGAGTGAATGTTGTCCCTTTGGTGATTGTGGCCTAATCCCCGTTGTTCTGCCCCCCACAACCCGAGAATCCCATTTGATGCGAAATCTTGTTCAGCTGTTAATCCTAATCTCTATGGTATCAACGGCTAGAAAAAGAAACACAATACAAATCAAACAAACACACAATAGCATTGTGCTTCATTTGTCAGTTGTTTCACAAGCCAACAGGAGATGAGGAGCAGATCTTGGCTGCCAAGTACACTGACGTGTCTTTTATGGTGCCACCTGCTGCTCTGTCTTTGTGCATACTTTGTGCACAACTCACCTAACACCTTGTTCAGCAGGCTTGGAGCCCAATTATACAAACGAATTTATCTTCTAAAGGCTTTTTGAGAATTTTTATATATTATTCCCTTGCTTGATATAGAGACCATGGGATTACCTTTAGATTTATTAAAGATTACTTTTTCAGTGCTGAGAGCGAGCATGTTCTTTTAATTTTTATGGTCTTTTGTGCCTTAGTAACAAAGCTCTAATGATATGTTCAATGCTAAATTGTTTTTATTTTTATCTAAAATTAAGTATACAAATTTTCATTAACTGAAATAAAATAAAATATAAATGTCTGAAGAACCTTAAACTTTGTCCCACCATTTTAAGTGACTAGGTAGTATGTATTTGCTGTAAATAAATAACTAAATAAAAGGGTACAATATACTTAATGTAATCATGTATGGGTAAGGTTAGGGACAGTTTTTTTTTTTTGTATGACTGGTTTTAAGGTTGGGTGAAGGTGTGGGGTCAACAGTGTAATTATAGATTTTATTAATTATGGATGTAATTACATGCAGGTATTTTAAAAAATATATATAAGTAAAATGTAAAAACATGTATGTAGGCCTAGACAATAAGAGCATTGTGTTAAATGATTAATTTAAATGTAAGTACACTGTTGTTGAAACAAATGAAACAAGTTTAGATCGAAGTACTGAAATTACTAAATCTAAAACTGAAAAAAAAAAAATCAATGAGAGCTAAATAGAAAAACAAAAAGAACATAAATTGACAAAATCATAAACTAAATGAAAATGAAAACTAAATGAAAACTAAATGAAAATGTATAATTGCTTGTAATTAATTATGATTTTATGATTATTCTTTTTTTTGATGCTGATTATGATTGATAAAGTTCTGGATTTTCAGACATTTCAGATGTCCTGTCTTGTCAAACTTAAAATAAACCACAAACCTAGCCTGCATGACTCAATCCCTCAGTTTATATATTAGTGTCAAGATGTTGATGAATAATTCTAAAATACTTATTTTAAATCACATTGCTTCTAAGCACTTTGAAAGTACATTAAAATTACAAGTGAATTTCAATATTCACATAAATACACTTTCTAAACCTACAACTAATGAGCATGTATTTTCACAATATAGGTAAGTATACTGACACCTACTGGCATAGATGCAGCGTCATGCAGAAAGAAATATTTTTAGTTATGATGCCATTGTAAAAATGCTCTATTCACATTTAACCATGATTGAATCATTTTACAAGTAAAAAGTATCTCATAACAAGGCATTAACAAGATAAAGTGAATAGTACACAGCTGGTCACATAATGCGACCCACTCCAGGTATTTTCAGGATATTGATATCATTGCAGTCTTGTCTCGTGTGAGTGTGCCTTATTCATTTTTCAAAAACTATTATTCATTTCTTTATACGTAAACTTTTTTAATGGAAAAACTCAATGAGGGCACCTTTAAAATGTCCCTTTCTTAAAACCAAAGCTGCGACCTTGCATTTGTTGAATGGTTTGTACTTTGTCCCCAGGTGTTCTTTAAATGGTAATAACGCTCAGTTCACTAAAATTACTTCTGGTTATGACTATTTCACTTATAAAACAAAAAACAAATCTCTCTTTTTTCCTCCTGTGAGAACCAGTGCCCTTTACAGTCACAGAGAGCATGTGTAATAAAAGAGCCACGTCCTCACTCATTCTCTTTTATTTAAACTTCACTGTGCTGTTGTGTTTAAAGTGAGGGTCTGGAACATCAAGCAGCACTCCACCCCTCCTCTGCTCTTTCTGTAAGGACTCCAGGGTTCATCAGGTGGCAAATCGCCCTTTCAATAATCAGCCAATATAGCTCACTCTCCCATTTTGAAAAGCTTCATCTCATTAAATTCATAGTATACTCATTTGAGTTCTGTACAGACAAAAAAGATGTAAGTGAAAGAAATGGTGAGTAGTAATTAAAGAGCTGACAGGGATCCTTCTTGGATGAGTGGGTCCACTAGCACTCCTGCCACCTTTGAAGCCTCCCGCTCCACCATCCAAATTAGACGGTCTCAGACCCCCGGCTGCTGCTACCACTAGAGACTCCCACTCGACCGGCCTTTCATTTTTTGGCGGTTTAGAACAGTGGCAGTAGAGAAAAGACTGGACATTTTGAGGATGAGGAGGAGGAATAAAATCAGCACATGACGCAAGCCAGATTCAAACCTAAATTTCCCATATGAGCACCATAGATGTATAAAACACTAGGCAACAGCCCCAACACTGACCTGGCCTTTGGTTAATAAGTATGATGATCTAATGAATCTTTCATAACAGTCCAAATTCATATGTATATTGATACACATTAAAGGGATCATGAACTGAGAAACCAAAATTCCCTTGATCTTTTGACATATTAGAGGTCACTGTACTATAAAAACATCCTATAAGTTTCAGAACTCAAAACTTTCTCGTTAGTCTAAAAACTACTCTGTTTCACTCTATGATGTAATAGTGTGGATAAGCATCGCCTCCGCAGAGGAAGACCAATGCCTGCTTCTACATCACTGCCTGTTTAGCCCCGCCCACAAATGCGCACATAGTGTAATCGAGAGCGGCAAACACAGGTCTATGCAGAAACCAAATGATAAAGATGGCTCTGAAGACAAGATTCTGTACAAATGAAGCACAATTCGACGCGGGATTTTCAGAAAGATTGAAAATGTTTTTTTGTTTTTTTGATTATGTAAAAATTTTGATCATATTATAAGGGGACCTCAGAGAACAGTACAAAAATAAAAGGCTTGTTTTTTTTAATGGGGTTTTGGTTAAATATCTAAAATAAGTTTTGTGAATAACAAGCTCAAGATATTTAAATGTTTTCTTCTATGAAATAAAACACATCAGTAATATCCCCTTTAGATTTTTAATGCGTTTTTAGATGTTTGCTAAGTGGCTAAATTGTACTACAGAGGCTGTTGGGGACATTAAGCATCCCAGGTAACATTAACACTGAACAGGCAAACTCATCTACTCACGGATGTGTTTTTACAGTCTCATTATGTTTATATTCATGCTCTTTCAATCTGGTCTAACGTTAATGGTATTTATATTTAATGTTTTAATGGTTTTAAATATAAAGGTGGTTGAAGTGATGTGTCCGTGGTGTAGTCTGTTTAAAGCCTACGTTTAGCTTTTTATTACTGCCGATTGTATTTAGGCTTCAAAATTAATGAAAGTTGTATTTGTGAAAATTATCGGGATGAACAAAACATTTAAGAATCATAAACGTTTGCTGGTCACGTTTGTTTGAGTTTATTTTCTGCAATAATCCAAAAGCCAGTGGAAAAATCCTACTGGCTTTTTGTTGAGGAAACCAGAGTCATGCTAACTTTCAGAATGGTCTACAAAAATACATACTCACTGAAGCACTATTCAGAGCCATTGAAATTCAATCCAGTTGGAAATCATCTGAAAGCTCTCGTTTGAATCTGAACGTGTGAAAGTACAAATATTTTATATGCACATGAAGTCCTCTCCAATAAATCTTCAGTTTTAATTAAGCTCTCAACACTCCATTAGATCAACCAGCGGACGGCACACTGCAGTATTAAGTGATAATTTAGACAGTGGGGTGGTTTTAGTCAATGGCTTCCACCTTCATATGAAGCACAACTGCCCAGTCTCATTTACTTTATGAAATTAAACCATGCTGGACACAAATTCAAAACAAAGAGTATTCTTTTAGGCAGAGTATTATTGAATGGACAATTGTTGTAGGGCTCTTTTATCTTCTCCCTTGATATGCTTTCGCTAAACAATTCCGTAATACAAACTGTGAACTGGAATTGTTATGAAGGTTAATTACCCAGGCCCTATTGTGAGGCTATCTACACTTGTGCAATGTCAATGACACTGTTATGACAGGGATAATATCCACTCACAATCTGAATGATGTGCTCTCAACTCCACCATTAGAGACAAAATCTTTCTAGCTTCGTGATTATTTAGTTCTAGTGATTGCATCACAATAATCAAGCTTCACATATAACTTTTTGAGTGTTGTTGGGTAGTCGCTAGTGTGCTGCTATGGTGTAGTTTGGCAGTTAGGTTCTGGATGGTCGGTAAAGAGCTAGACAACTGTTAGCTTGCTAGTGTGTTCAGGTGATTGCTAGAATGTTTTGGGAGGTCACTAAGGCATTGTTATGCAGCTGTAAGCTTGCTATTGTGTTTGGGTGGTTGCTAGTGCATTGTTATGCAGCTACTAGCTTGCTAGTGTGTCTGGGTGGTTGCTATATTGCGTTCCAATATCGACGGGAAAAAATCATAATGAGCAAAAATTTGCTACAGTGGACTGGTGCTTACGCTGAACAGCGTTTTTGGTCATACAGTAAAGGTTGAAGCTGCAAAGTGCAAAGTGTCAGCAGTCTGAAGATTCAAGAATATTAGCAAAGATTATTAAAGGGGTCATATGATGCTTTTTTAAAGATCATTATTTTGCGTGGGGCATGTCGTCGGAAATGTAACGCCCCTTACCATAATTGTGAGCTTCATCTTTCAAAATAAATGTAAAGACAGAGCCCGAAAGGGGAACAGAGTCGCGTGACAGACACAGTGATGAAGCTGGTATGTGTTTGCAGTACACAAGCCACGGTTAAGACTGCTGACTCCACTGTGATGTGACCCC
>NW_015542356.1:3204014-3216763 GCF_001515605.1 Sinocyclocheilus anshuiensis | reverse complement strand
TATGCACAATCAGCTTGTAACACTCCAAAGAGAAAGGAAAACTTGAAATCGCATCATATGACCCCTTTAAAACTCCTTATAAAGTGAACACTGTCCCATACTTATTTCATTCTGGAGCCTAAACAAAAATGATGTTTACTAAGAAAGAACCGAAATGAAAACATTTCACGTTTAATCCATGTATTTGACATATATTGATTTGCCTACACTCGCCGACTCCCCATCTTGTACTTCCGAGTGGGATGGTGGACGTGTCTGAATGTGAATGAATGTGGCATCTACTGTACATATCTATGACTAGAATGTTCTAGGAGGTCGCTAGAGCATTGCTAGGCAGTTGCTAGCTTTCTAGTGTGCCATGGGTGGTTGCTAGAATGTTCTGGGTGTTTGCTAGAGCATTATTAAATG
Source organism: Sinocyclocheilus anshuiensis (assembly GCF_001515605.1). Lineage (NCBI taxonomy): Eukaryota > Metazoa > Chordata > Actinopteri > Cypriniformes > Cyprinidae > Sinocyclocheilus > Sinocyclocheilus anshuiensis. Next base: position 3,216,355 of record NW_015542356.1, on the reverse strand, counting down.
GCTGCTGGAGTGTTCTGGGTGGTCACTAGTGCACTGGTATGGTATAGGTGGCAGTTGCAAAGGCGTTCAGGGGTGCGTTTGTTGTGGAAATGAACTAGCTATAACTGTTTCCCAAACAATTTTATCATCCACCAGATGAAAATAATGAATCACTTTATAAAACACCTCTGTAGAGCACAAACAGTGCAGACTGAGTTACAGTGAAGGTTAATATTTAGGGTCAAAGGTTTTGAACAAATCCATAACTCTAAGTATGAGCAATAGAAATGCTTACCTTAGCAAACACCACTTCAAATCAGTAGTTATGAATGTCCTTGCTCTCCAGGGGCCTCATTTATAAAATGTGCATACGCACAGATTTGATCTTAGAGTGTGCGTATGCTAAAATCCACGGCAACGTTCATATTTATAAAAACGGTCTTTGATGTGGAAAAATACTATCCGCCACATCAGGGTCTGAGCAGATGTACGTACTCGGTTACTAACGTAACCTCGGTTCCCTAAGATACGGGAACGAGTACTGCGTCTGCTTAGACGCATATGGGAAAAAAAGCCTTTTTTCTCCTGAACTGAAGCCTTTTCATTCACGCAGTGAAACTGCACGGCCATTGGTTGGTGCAGTGCTTAAAAAACTAACCAATGGCTAGGCAGCGGAGCTGCACGAGCCTATGGCGCCGAAGCCCGCCAAAGCCCGCCAGAATGGGCGGGGCATCTGGCTATATAAGTGGGCGCTCACCACAGGATTCTCAGGTTACTTCGACTGAAGCGACGACTGAGTCGTGCAGCTACATAGCACGGCTAGCAACGCAGTACTCATTCCCGTATCTCAGGGAACTCAGGTTACGTTAGTAACCGAGTACGTTCCCTTTCGATACTACACTCGTACTGCGTCTGCTTAGACGCATATGGGAACATAGTACAATCACGCCGTGCTATTTGAACTTGAGCGTGATACGGCCAAGGGCTCTCTGCCAGATCTGTTTACGCAGCGCATGTCACTTTAAGCGGAAAGGACCCTGGCTTGCAAGGCCGGGACTTCCAGGTTATAAAACCATGCGAATGTGGACGGCGAGGCACAGCCGGCCGCCTCACAAATATCCGCGATGGACACACCACTAGACCATGCCCAAGACGAGGCGATGCCTCTAGTCGAGTGGGCCCATACTCCAATGGGGCATTGGAGGCCCAAAGAAGTACGCTAGCGAGATGGAGTCTACTATCCATCTAGAGAGTCTTTGCTTCGTAACCGGAAGCCCTTTGGTGCGGTTACCGAAGCTGACAAAGAGTTGTTCCGATTGCCTATAGGGAGCGGAACGCTCAATATGGATTCTCAAAGCTCTGACAGGGCAGAGCAGAGATAGCTCTCTGTCCTCTTCAGTTGGAGGAAGCGCGGAGAGCGTAATGACCTCGTCTGGTTTCAGGACGACTTTAGAGTCGTTAGGCCCAAATTCCAGGCAGGCAGGGCTTATAGAGAGCGCCTGCCGGTCCCCTATTCGCTTTTCTGATGCCAGAGCTAGAAGCAGAACAGTCTTCAGCGACCTAATGTTGGCAGACTGTAGCGGCTCGAAAGCGAGGCCCTTCAGGGCCCTCAGCACAGTGGGCAGGTTCCATGAAGGGACGGTAGGGGGACGAGGTGGATTCAGCCTCCTAACACCCCTCAGGAAGCGGATGACCGCGCTATTTCTGCCCACCGATTGACCCCCAATAGGGGCATGAGAGGCCACTATAGCCGCCACATAGACTTTGAGCGTGGATGGGGAACGTCCCTTATCCAGCAACTCTTGTAGAAATGACAACACCTCTGCCAAATCGGAAGTAAGGGGGTCTTTGCCGCGGTTTCGACACCAAGCAGAGAAAAAATACCACTTTAAGGTGTAGAGGCGTCTCGTAGATGGAGCTCTAGCCTCCGAAATTGTGTTTAAGACTCGCTCTGGGAGGCACGAAGGCTCCCGTCGAGCGGCCAGAGGTGCAGGGCCCATAGGTCGGGCCGAGGATGCCATAATGCCCCGTTCGCTTGAGAGAGGAGATCCTGTCTCAGCGGAACAGGCCAGGGGGCCGCTATCAATAGGTGAGTTAGCTCCGATAGCCACGAGGGGACATTGCTCCTTGATAACATGTCCGCTCCCTGGTTCAATTTGCCCGGTATATGCGCTGCCCTCAGCGAGCGCAGGTTGGGTTGAGCCCACTCTAAGAAGCGCTCTACCAGCGTGAAGAGGCGCTTCGAGGAGAGGCCTCCCTGGCGATTTATGTAGGAAACCACAGACATGTTGTCCGATCAGATTAGCACATGGTGCCCCTTTAGGACTGGCAGGAAGAACTGACAGGCTCGACATACTGCTAGCATTTCCAGGCAGTTGATGTGGAAGCCCTTTTCCACCTTCGACCAGTGGCCAAAAGTCGGTATGCCCTCGCACAGCGCCCCCCAACTTGAGTTGGAGGCGTCTGTCGTGACAACTGTCCTTCTGTAAACAATCCCCATGGCCACACCCTGTTCCATCCAGCGGGAGTTCTTCCAGGGGGTCAGGGCCGATACACAGGCCTGACTCACCCTGATATGCAGGCGTCCGTGGCGCCACGCATGGGATGGAACCCGTGGTTTCAACCAGCACTGAAGGCGCAGCAGACCCAATTGTAGCACTGGAGATGCTGCTGCCATGAGGCCCAGCATCCTTTTGAAACACTTTGAGAGGGCGAGCGGTACCGATCTCGAAAAAGGTCTCATCCATGCACTTCGTAAAAGTGCGGGGGGCCAGGGACAGCCCGAAGGGAAGGACCGTATATTGATAAGCCACTCCCTCAAAGGCGAATCTCAAGAATTGCCTGTGACGGGGAGCTATCTGGATGTGAAAGTATGCATCCTTCAGGTCCAGAGAAAAGGACCAGTCTCCTGATTGAATTTGCGCGAGGATCTGTTTCAGTGTAATCATCCTGAACGACCTCTTCATGAGGGCGCGATTCAGTTGTCTGAGATCAAGGATGGGTCGCAGGCCACCATCTCTTTTGGGGACGAGGAAGTAACGGCTGTAAAAGCCTGACTCGCTCTGGGCTGGAGGAACCATTTCCACAGCTCTTTTTGCCAGCAAATTCATCACCTCTGAGCGCAGGACGTGAGCGTCCTTGCTCTGCACTGAGGTGGGAACCACGCCGCCAAAGCGCGGGGGTCTTCGAGCGAATTGGAGTGAATATCCTCGCTTTATTATCCCCATAACCCAACTTGACACTCCGGGGATGGCCACTTACGAGTAATGGAAGAGGAAGTTTGCTCTCTTTTCAGTCCAACGCAATCTTGGGTCGAGGTCCCTGGCGCTTAGGAAGAGGATAGCGTTTGGCCGAGTGAGAGCGTCCCCGCATCTGCTGCGCTTTAGCGGGCTAAACAGCAGGGGTGGCAGGTGCCGGTTTCGTGGGCTGCTGAGTCGGCGCAGACTTAGGGCGAGCTGAGGCAGCAGCGGAGCTGGAGCACTTAGGTAGGAAATGTCGCATAGCCTGGGATGATTTCTGTGCCTCCGTGAAGCGTTCAGCGAATCCTTCAACCGCCGGGCCGAAAAGGCCTTTGGGAGAGACTGGAGCATTGAGGAAGGGAATCTTATCCGTGTCCTTAATCTCTGTCAGCGTGAGCCATAAATGGCGCTCGAGCACCACAAGGCTGGCCATCGATCTCCCAGTCGCCTGGGCGGTGGTCTTGGTGGCACGTAGAGCCAGGTCCGTCACGCTCCTCAGATCCCTGAGGGTAGCAGGGTCCAGGCCAGACTCGGAGGATGCGAGGATTTTGGCCTGGAAGACCTGGAGGACCGCCATTGAATGAAGCGCCGAAGCCGCCTGTCCAGCTTTGAGGTGTAGGCGCGTCCAGCGAGAGCTGAAGTGATCCTACACGGCTTGGACGGGTGAGCGGTCTTCACTCTCCAGCGATGGCCATGGGCGGGCAGAGATGTGCGGCCACTGACTCATCTAGGGGAGGTGGCTTATCGTACCCCTTTTCTTCAGCGCCGTCGATGGAAGTGAGGGCGGATGAAGAAGCAGTACGGAGGCAGGCGGAGTAGGGAGCGCGCCACGATCTGGTGAGCTCGTCATGGACCTCCGGGGAAAAACGGAGAGGAACGCTGACGAGGGGCCTGGCGGCGCCCCGGCGGGAACCACTCATCCAGATGGCTGCGGGAGGGCTTCGCTGGAGAAGCGGAGAAGCAGGTCAGCCGAGCTGAGAGGTCCCGATTCCAGCTGCGAAGGCGTGTAAAGGGCGAGCGGCTTCGGATCAGCTTGAGACGTAGAGTTGTCGCTGAAGGAGAAGAAATCTGAGAATCCTGTGGCGAGCGCCCGCTTATATAGCCAGATGCCCCGCCCATACTGGTGGGCTTTGGCTGGCTTTGGCGGGCTTCGTCACCATAGGCTCGTGCAGCTCTGCTGCCTAAGGCGCGTCCAGCGAGAGCTGAAGTGATCCTACACGGCTTGGACGGGTGAGCGGTCTTCACTCTCCAGCGATGGCCATGGGCGGGCAGAGATGTGCGGCCACTGACTCATCTAGGGGAGGTGGCTTATCGTACCCCTTTTCTTCAGCGCTGTCGCTGAAGTGAGGGCGGATGAAGAAGCAGTACAGAGGCGGGTGGAGTAGGGAGCGCGCCACGATCTGGTGAGCTCGTCATGGACCTCCGGGAAAAACGGAGAAGCACGCTGACGAGGGGCCTGGCGGCGCCCCGGCAGGAACCATTCATCCAGACGCTGGCTTTGGCGGGCTTCGTCACCATAGGCTCGTGCAGCTCTGCTGCCTAGCCATTGGTTCGTTTCTTGAGCACTGCACCAACCAATGGCCGTGTAGTTTCCCTGCGTGAATGAAAAGGCTTCAGTTCAGGAGAAAAAAAGGCTTTTTTCCCATATGTGTCTAAGCAGATGCAGTACGAGTGTAGTATCGAAAGGGAGTGTAAGAGATTAATTGTGCAGTGTAGTCAGATTTTTTATTAACGGGAGTTTTTGCAAGATTTAACTGACCTTTTTAGTAGCCTAATGTTCAGAGTTCTTTACTCGCTTTCTGTACACAGTTTATTCCATGTTGTTGTTTTTTTATTATTTTATTTTACAAGAGAACTTGCGAAGTCTTGATTTACTAGTAATGTGTAAAATATAAATAAAATGCATAAACGCATCTCCGACTGTTTTGTCTGTGTAGCCTTAGCCCAACAGCTCCTCTGCATCCGATGCTGCTAATGACATGCTGTCATCAAGCAGCTCGCCCTCACTTCCCCCGAATGAGATCAGGTCGCTCGCACCAGCAGAGGGATGCTGATCAGACCGGGAGAAAAGGACTTGGGAATACTCTCTCTGGGGCGAGAGTGAGGCACGCGGGATCTGGGCCGACGTGGGCTTGCTCGTAGCCGGTCACTCGACCCCTTTGTCCCGCTGTTTTTTCCTCACAGGTCCCTGGGAGGAAGAAAATGGGAGGGGTAGCCTTTAAGTATAGGCCTATGTCGTGCAATAACGGTTTTAATATATTCTATTCAATAACATTGTTAACCGTTTTTATTTATAACATCTGCTGCTTTGTTTCTGTGAAAATGAACAGAGACAGCCTTAAAGTTTGTTTTTGTCATTTACATCAGTTATATTTGCATAAAATACACTATATATTTTTGTGTCAGTACATTAATGGCACATTTGAGCAGCATTAGTAAACTCTATAAATATAAAGAAATGCCAAATCACATGCACATGTTTTTTTCCAGACCGGAGACCATAATAGTGTAATAATTTATTTTATTATGATATGAAACGTCCAATTTTTCTTTCAATAATGTTTTTTTAAAGTTTTGCAAGAATTTCGTTATACTAAACTTTTTATTAGTTGTCATACCAAGTGATTTTAAAAGTAGGATGGCTCACTTTTTATAAGATGACTGAAAATTGTACTTGAATTCGTAGTTTATTCTTACTGTTGGAAGCCTAATTGTTTTATAATTACCACTACTACTGTTATTATTATTATTATTGTTATTTCTGTTGTTTCTAGAAGTAGTAATTTTGATAATAGTCAATAGAAAAAATATAACTACACACACATCGTTTGTCCACAGAATAATTACTCATTATTAAATAAAAAGCGCTCCCGCACGAACTTCTACCTCCACCAGCAGGACCTCAATTTCAGACTCAGTAAAGTTTTTATTTTTCTTTGTGCTCATCATTCTAAAGCATAAAAATGTGGATATTGGCATGTGCTCTTTTATATGGTGATGTTATTAATTAGGGGGCGGAGATCTGACACCAGTCATCTGCGCACAATATCAAGATCATTTGTGATTTATAAATGTCACATCTGGAAGAGAGGCGTACGCACGTGTTTTTGTGCGCACGTTCGTTTTCTCTGAATCGCACTTACGCACTTTTGAGAAATGATCTTAGAACAAATTTAGGACGGTTTATACGCAACTTTTTATAAATGAGGCCCCAGTTTTCTTGTATCGTGAAAAGTCACAGTCAAATAATCTGATATCACATGATCTAAATAGGTATTGTTTACCTCAGTAATGTCTGCACATGAATACAGGCCTAAGGCAGCCTTAAAGCAGTCTGAATCCTCTGAATGCAACATTTCTTGACATAAATGAACAGATCTTGGTATTACAAAGTTGCAGTGCCTTTTTTATTGGGGTATATATTTAATATCGGCACATCATTGTCTCTCGAAAAGACTCTAATACAGTACAATCCAAAATGACAGCTGACTTACTGAGTGAATTCACTCTCATATAAAAAACAAGCACTGCTGTCTAAATGAAATAAAACTGGTAGTGTCTCCATATTCATCATAGCTCTGTGTGCGAGATATCACCTCACACAGGCTTAAAACTGGCAGAAGAGACGGGTCTTGTCTCGCTGGCAGTGAAACAGGCAGCCACATTGCTCATCATCTGCCTGTGTCAGGTGGTAACATAGCAGGAGAACTGGTGACTGTTCAGATATTAGCAACATGACTATGCTTCTGGTCCATGGGATAGTCTCGTTAAACTGTGCTGTTAATTACACCCAACCTGATCTGGATCAATGTCTACTGCTGAGATTATATTGTATTGTTTGAGAGTTAAGCTAACTGAAAATATTCACAATTTGGTTGAAGCAGGCATGGGTACATGGGTGCTTGATCAAGAGTTGTTATTAACCTTTTAGATTTCAAGACCCCCTTTGTACAAGACAATAATCAAAGACTCTCCTATCCAAACTTCTGCTGTACTAAAAATAAACTCAAAAATATTATGTTAATTTTGTGTTGAAATGTTGTTGATCTTTTTTGTGTGTTTCTTCTTTTTAAAGCATTTTATTTAATATTGAGTTAATATAATTAAATATGAAGACTACAACTGAAGACTTATTGGGGCCCCCTGAAAATTTGCTGGCCCCAGACCCCTGGTTGAGAACCACTGTTCTACAATATGGGTGGCATTTCTGCCCCTGAAAATGGCTTAAATTATAAACATCGACACACATCAACAATCCTTTAAATTTAAACTAACAATTTATAATGTAATAAAAATGTACTTTTATTGTAAGGATGCCTCATCTGACCTGTTCTAACCTCCGTTTGCAACAACTTCTTTGTGTATTATCAAATATGCATATTTTCATGTATAAAATGGAAAAACTACCATTTTGTGTTTATGCTCTCTCTATACTGTTTAGCATTTAACTGGCATGATGTATTATTAAAAGACCTGAAATTATCCCCCAGGTTATGCATCATTACCATCATATTTCTCCCTTTTTAAAGGGGTCATATGATGCGATTTCAATTTTTCCTTTCTCTTTGAAGTGTTACAAGCTCTTGGTGCATAAAGATCTGTAAAGTTGCAAAGACTAAAGTCTCAAATTTAAAGAGATATTCTTTATAAAAGTTAAGAGTCAACCACGCCTACCTAAAACGGCTCATTCTAACACGCCCCCACATGTCTACGTCATGATGTGGGAAGAATGAAGCGGAGTCCAGCCCGGGGTCGTCACATGTGGTTGCCGCAAGCCCACCGGCCGCTCCTACGTCGAATCTGCCGGCTGCGCCGTTCTCAAAAAAGATACAGAAAAACGCATAAACACATTTCATTACACCAAATACACAAAATAATGTTATTTTTAGTTCTTAATGTTTCATTCATCCAATTAAAAAAATGTAGGGTAATGATTCACATCTATATTTTTTAAATTGAGCCAATGAAAAATAAATAACTTGCCCTAAGGGCAAGGGCTCTTTTGATTTGGGGTAGTGCACGTAACTTCCAATATCATGACAATGTGTGTGGACAGAACTGATAACATGAAAAGATGCATATAATCCTGTTTATTATTATGCAAATCCTACAGAATAAAGAGGCATCATAAAATTCAATGCAGGACATGCAGGAAACTACTCCTTAAATCTCAATGTGAAATCACACTTGCTGAGCAGGTACAATTGTACAAGACTTTTGGGAATCTACAAGAAGTACAAAAAGACGTGTCTGGTTATCCACTTGAGTAGTAGTTACTCTTGTTAAAGGGAATACTGAATCCTAATAGCCTCACCGCTTGCTCCATATGGTAGCATCCAAAACAAGAGATTACTCTAGTCTTGAAGATTTGTTTTGTTTGGTAAACATGTGGCCCCTTTGGGCCGATTGAAAGGGAGTGTGATCCACTGTGTCTGTTATTATCCACATCTCCATGCATGCCTCTGCCATCTGCTCCTGCTCTGGTTGGTTCCTGCTGTTTTGTTCTGTTCTCTGTGTTTAACTGAGAAAATATTAGTTTAAATTGACGAAAGACAGGACCCTCTATGGCTCCCAAAGCAGAAGATGCACGCTCATTATGTAAAACAAAAAGAAACAAATGGTAAAGAAGTGAGACTCTCCAGGGCATGTTAACGTTTGTTGAGCCTTTAATGTACAACTCTTTGATTAGGCAGGTAAAAAGGTTTGGATGTGTTTCTCTCATTGTACCTTCTGTTCTTTGTGTTGAGACAATTGTGATGCATTAAAGAAATAGTTTATCCCAAAATGAAAACTTACTCACCCTCAGGCTATACAAGATGTAGATGATTTGCTTCTTCATTGGAAAATATTTGGAGAAATTTAGCATTAGATCACTTTTTAAGTGATACATTAAAAAGTACATGTTAATTGATGGACTGGAACTGCGCAATTACTTGTGGATTATTGTTTTTTTCATATGTTTGAACTCTCATTCTGACGGCACCCATTCACTGCAGAGGATCCATTGGTGGGAAAGTGCTCTAATGCTAAATATCTGTGGGTACACCTTTTTTACAAAAAAACTTGAGAAAAAAAATCTATATTTATACTTACATTAATCTGTAGCCCAGTAAACGTGTATTAGTTCTGTGATTTCTGACCTTTCCCCTTGGCTGTGCCTCAGCGGCTTGAACAAAGAATAGATTTAGCCCCAGAATCACCATTCCGTGAAGACAAACACCAGGTCATTCGACCCAAATGTATTTCTACAAGTTTGCTTTCCTAGCCACTGACAAAATGCTATATTTCCTCAGCCCCAGAGGACATTCCTGCATGGTTCTCAAAGCATAAACTGTGGCAGGATATTGTGAGGTGATGATAATAGTCCAGTGTGAATCTGCATTTCAGATGTCATTGCTCTTTTGAGAATCGCAGATAAGAATCCATCTCCTGCCATGTGGGAAGGAGTGGCAGTTTAAGGCTTTGGAGACAAGTCCCCTATCATTTAATTGCATCTAGTTCACTGTTTGTGTGGTGTACTTTATCTACCCACTAGAGCCTGCTCTTTTTGTTCTCATTTCCTCTGTGTGTTAAAGGGAGGGATGCAACTTTTTAATATCATATAGATCAGTGAGATCATTGTAAAAAAAAAGTGAGATGGTGGAAAAAGTCTATCTATCTATCTATCTATCTATCTATCTATCTATCTATCCACACCCAAATGTTAAATGCGAAGAATAACAACAGACCTATCAGTCAGTCAGTCAGTCCATCCATCCGTCCGTCCATCCATCCATCCATCCATCCATCCATCCATCCAGCCATCCAGCCATCCATCCAACAGATCCAACCATCCTGTGAAAATAAGCAGATATGTGGGTAACATAACAGTTTCTGGTCCCCATTGACTACCATTTTTTCCCCCATACTATGAAAGTCAGTGGGCACCAGCAACTGTCTGAAACTCAAAGAAACTAATGATGACAGAATTTTCATGTTTGGGTGATCTATCTCTTTAAGCAGATATCTTTATACAAGTGTAATTTAAACAAATTATGCTTGATTTCTGTTTATTTACACTTATCACTCTAAAGTTTTATATGGCTATCTGGGCCTGCAACTGTAAGAACTGTGGGGTTCTCATATTCCGCTTATAATAATTTCTCCCCTTCATTATCTCTCTCTTTATCATTCTCTACCATTCTTCCTTTCCTTCTAAACTGTTTTGCTCACATTCTCTTATCGTGATGAAGAAACCACATGGGGTAAAATATGCCCCCTCTGAAGTTTGACCATGAATTTAATTTCCTGTCATTCTGAACAACAGATTGTGTGAGAACTTTGAGACAGCAGGAACTCAGGACATGCTTTTGATGAATAAGGACATTTGGAAAATATGTGCATCACTTAGGAACGGCACAATGGGATGAAGTGAAAAAGTTTGACATTTGAAAGTTTCTTCAGCATTAATTTTGACCTTTAACGATCCCCAAAGTACAAGTGGGGGAGCCATGAAAAATTTCTACACTAATTCAATTTCTCGAAGATAAATTCAGACTGAATGGTGCACATAATATAAATCTGGAGATCTGAAAACATTTCATCCAGGTGTTATCTCATCAATGATATATCTAGATGAGGGATTGGAGACCCTACGATCAGCAGATTTATCTCCTAATACACTGATTTATCTTATTCCACAAGCATATAGGGAGGGGATGGGACAAAAGAATCAATAGCCTTCTTTTCCTATCAGTCTCTATTGATTCAATGTGCAGGTTGAATCTTGGCTACACTGCTTCAGTGATCACTGCCGTCCTCCCATGCATGGAAGCAGAAAATCTGCCTTCTACTCAGGGAGATGCACAAGACACACATGGGTACTTATCAAGAGTGAGGGGTCGGTACAAAGTCACTACTTGATTACAAAGCTTGTAGAGCATGTAAAGAGCAATAATTGGAATTGGTTGTGGAAGATCATGCTAAGACTCAAATAACCAATAACTGTGTGTGGATCTATTTTCTGACTTCAGTTACAGATGTTTTAAAAGGAACAGAACAAACTTTGCCATACTGTAAAGATACACAGAAAGAGAAATGTTGTAAGTAGTTTTTCTCTTCAATAAGACATTAAAGGGGTCCTATTATGCTCTTTAAAAAAGTCTTGATTTTGTTTTGGGGGTGTACTAGAACATGCTTTCATGCTTGGGGGTTCGAAAAATGCATTATTTTTCACATAATTTACATTATTACAATACCTTTCTCCCCGGCCTGGCACAAACAGCTCGATTAATTCTGGGTTTGATGAAGGCCCGCCTTCCGAAAAACAAAATGTGTTGTGATTGGTTAGCTGTCCCAGTGCATTGTGATTGGCGAACAGTTTAGATGGTGTTTCAGTACTGCCAAAGCAGCAAGTTCTGTCTGCTTCGGTATAGTTAAGGATGGCATCAATATTGCCATATTAATTTGAGCTGAATTCAGACTCCGAGAATATTGAACAAGAGGATCGCGCAGAACCTTTGCACGCACGGATATTGCAAGACATATTAGAGTGGTAACGTTATTGATTTTTTTTTTTTGGCTAAATCGATAGGATGTCAACAACCGCTTAAAAATAACTGCATTTACTATGTACAGATAAGTGCAGGTAATATGTATTATGTTTATTGTTCTTTAATTCTAACATTATAACAAGAATTGCAGTGAAACTGTTATACAGTTGAATTTATTTATACCAAGCCTCATAATTGAAGTGTAAATTCTGCAGATTACATCATTGTCCAGTATTGTACTGTCAGCAATTTATAAAAACGTTTTCATAATTGTAACATACATATTTACATACATAATTATTCAGGTGCATGTGTAATAACTTGCAAAAAACTTGACGCTACAGTAGCACTTCTTCTTCGTCGTCGTCTTGTCTGATGCACTCAACCAAGCGTTCTAACCATGACCTAGCCCCTCCCCACCCCCCAACCATTCGAATTTCCGTAGACGGGAATTATTTTTATGATATTCTAATGAGCCACTTTGTGACATCACAAAACTCGGAAAACAACGCTGTTGTCACGGGTGCACTGCTGAGCGGACTGAGGAGCAAGGAACGGAGAGAGACGAGGAGTACATCAATCCAACTGGGTT
>NW_015542356.1:3196808-3203962 GCF_001515605.1 Sinocyclocheilus anshuiensis | reverse complement strand
GGGATGCCGCTTACTTTCAGTTTTGGTCCGGTATTCTGTCACGGGTGCACTGCTGAGCGGACTGAGGAGAAAGGAACGGAGAGAGACGAGGAGTATATCAATCCAAATGGGTTTAATTAATACAAAGGAACACTCACGCAATACATGTAGACATAGACATGACCTGAACAATACCGGATGCTGGAGCACACACAGGGAACACTATTTATACACACAGGAGGAGGGGACGACGAGACACACCTGGGAGCAATGAAACATCATGGGAAACACCTGGGACAAGTTAAACATGGGAAAGGAAGGCACATGAGGAGCAAAACAACCACAAAACACGGAACAGAGTCTGACAGCTGTAGTCCAAACGAGCCATTTGTTGTAGTTCTTGAAAAGGGATTTTTTAAAAACGAAATATCTCCCTTTGGAGTGGACTTTGAGATTTGTAACTTTGTAGATCTTTTTATGGCCAAACATACACACTACAAACTGACTAAAATTCAAAAAGTGAAAAAGCATAATACGACCCCTTTAATATTTCTGACAATTCATTGTTAGAATTGTTTTTGTACGTAAATACAAGTCACTTATAGTTGTGATGTTCCTCCTTGTTCAAAAATGGTATGCTTCTAAACTTGATTGATTGGCAAGATTGTGATACCTATTTCATTACAATAGAAAGTAGGGTTGTGAAGGGGTGGAAATTTTCTGGTAAATTTCCAGAAAGCTTAGCAGACATTACAACCATTCCATGTCAGATATTTATGGAATATGCACACGTCTGACAGATTTTGATAACTGAATGCATCGTTTTGCATGTGATGGCTCACATAATGAAAGAATGTTTAGAAGTTGTGAAGAGTTTGAGTGAGAATCAGTGAGAATCAACTCATCAGTTTTGATCATCAAGCCATGTGCATATACAGTTAGGTCCATATATATTTTAAGGTACCATAATTGACTCAAAAGCCATTTCATGGACAGATGTGAGCTATTCCTTCATTATTTCTACATCAGTTAAGCAGGTAAAAGTTCTGGAGTTGATTCTAAGTGTTCCATTTGCATTTGGAAGCTGTTGATCTGAACCCACATCATGCGGTCAAAGGAGCTCTCCATGCAAGTGAAACAGACAATTGTTAGGCTTCAAAATAAAAAACAAATCCATCAGAGAGATAGCAGGAATATTAGAAGTGGCCAAATCAACAGTTTGGTACATTCTAAGAAAAAAAAAAGAACACACTGGTGAGCTCAGTAACATTAAAAGGTCTGTATGTCCACAGAGGACAACTGGTGGATAATCAGAGAATCCTCTCCATGGTAAAGAAAAACCCTTTCACAACATCAAGCCAAGTGAAGAACACTCTCCAGGAGGTAGGCCTGTCACTGTCAAAGTTTAAAATCAAGAGAACACTTCACAAGTGCAAATACAGAGGGTTCACCACAAGGTGCAAACAACGCCAGATTAGACTTTGCCAAAAAACATCTAAATAAGCCAGACCACTTCTGGAAAAGCATTCTTTGGATGGCTGAAATTAAGATCAACCTGTACCAGAATGACAGTAAGAAAAAAGTATGAAGAAGGCTTGGAACAGCTCATGATCCAAAGCATACAACATCAACTGTGAAGCATGGTCATGCATTTCACTTGCTGAAGATAAAACTAAAGGCAGAAAGACCCACAAACAAACAATAACTGAAGTCATCAGCAGCAAAGCAGCACAAAGGAGGAAAACCAGGTGATGTCTATGAGTTCCAGACTTAAAGGGTTAGTTCACCCAAAAAGGAAAATTAGCCCATAAACTCCGCGTGCGTCACTTCTGAGCCGCGCATGCGCAAAGCTGACCTCATACGTCATTCCCCCGGAACTGCTTCCGTGTACAAGAGTGAGCACAAGCTACAATAAAGTGATTATTACATTTTGAATATGGATATTTTTCTTACAAAAACGCATCGATTCGCTGCGTCGACTTTTTTTTGTGGAAGGGTGCTTTTTATTTCACGTCTTTTGAACCGAAGGAATGCAACACCCGCTGAGTACAATGATAGAGCTTGAAAGATCAAAGACTAATTTTCATTTTTGACTGTACTAACCCTTTAAGGCAGGCATTGCTTGCAATGCATTCTCAACAAAATACCAAAAATGAACATTTTATTTATGATTATATTTATTTGTCCAATTACATTTGAGCCCCTGAAAATGGGGGTATTTCCTAAGCATTTTATGTTATATTTTTGTTCAACCACTTGAATTAAAGCTTAAAGGAGACATAGTATGCCCCTTTTTACAATATGTAGTATATATATAGTCTCTGGTGTCCCCAGAATGTGTCTGTGAAGTTTCAGCTCAAAATACCCCACAGATCATTTATTATATCATTTTGAAAATGCCTATTTTGAGTGGAAGCAGAAACTCGCTGTTTTTCTTCCCTGTCTCTTTAAATGCAAATGAGCTGCTGCTCCCCGCCCCTTTTACAGAATAGAGCGCCATTACAGCTCGGACCAGCTAAAAATATCTGTTTTGGTTCTGATTATCATGTTTATCGTGCTGAAATCATGCGTTTTAAACCATATGAGTTTAAACTTCTGATATACGGTTTTCTGAGTGCACATGTACAGAAAGCGGCTGTCACAGCATGTGAGTACTAAACTAAGTTCTCATTCACACACAAGTTTACATTAAAAACACATGAGTTACAAAAACAGTTGGTTATGTCTGTGAAGGTAAACTGCTGGGAAATAAATCGCATGTTTATTTTAGATCTGTGTGGCAGCAGCAATATACAGTAAATAAATCAATAAATCCACTGCTCTCTTGTCTCCTCTGAGGCAATCAGACGCGTTTGTTTTTTCAGACGCTTGCAGAAAAAGGCTTCCCAAAACAAAGTTACTTGGTTATTCTTTCTCACGTTTCCTTGGTTGGTAGATGCACCAGGGACCTGATTATAGCACTTCAAATCTGGAAAAGTCCAATTTTCATGATATGTCACCTTTAAAGTCTGCACTTCAATTTCATCTTGATTGTTTCATTTTAATTCTATTCTGGTGGCATACAGAGCCTAAATTATGAAAATTGTGTCAGTGTCCAAATATATGTGGACCTAACTGTAGTTATTTTGCAAACTGTAGACAATTGTACATATTCTTTAGCACATGTGCTGAAACACATGCTATTTGCCTAAATCAATAAGAAATTCAAATCTGATGTGAAAAAGAAACTAATTGTTCAGACATCTGAACTTATTGTTTTGAGAAAAAAAAGTCTAATTTGAGAACTGAGCCAAACTGTAATAAAATAAACCATACATATTATAAACCATAAAATATGCAGCCACTTCACAAAGTATATATTTATGGTTAATTTCTGACAACAAAAACATTTCACAGGATTGTTATAAAGCACTGAAGAAACATGAGAGCAATTAAATAATGACTGATTTGTAATTTTTGGATGAGCTGGTCCTTTAAAAGTTTGGAAGGTATGAGTGTATGTGGGTAAACTTTCTCTTGGCAAAGGTTCTCTACCTTCCAGAATTAATCCAATGACAAGATGTCTTCACACTACAGATTCATCCTACAACATTAGTTAGAGCATTGTCCTACTTTCTCAGTTATTTTTCTTCAAAGTCTATTTAATTGTGCATTTTAATTGAAGAGCAATTGATCCAGGACTGCTGTGACCAACTCTATGGCTCTATGTTTATTGGAGAAGACAACACACTGAGTCAATTTCCTCTGCAGGCTGGTAGTTCAGTGGAGTGTTTTGCTGATAATTATCACTGTTTTCCCTTTGCATTCTATCTCTGCCACATTAGAAAGGAAGATCATAGAGTTATTCACAGTGAGATTTCCAGTGGGTCTACAGTCTAGTGATGCACATCACAAGCCGAAGATACAAGTTCTGACTGCTCAAACCCAGTTTTACAAGATTTATGCATCTGTTTAAAGTTATTTATTTATATACTGCACTCAAAAACACTCAAATATGATTGCATCATGTTAAACTGACTTGACTCTTTGGCTTAACTCAATGTTTTCTTTCCTAAAGAGTGTTTCAATAAAGTAGCTTAAAATAAATTTTACACTTCCAATCATGCTTTGCACAGAACTGGATATGGAGAGAAAATTTTAAAATAAAGTTTTATTTTACTTTTAACTTTTTATTTATTTTTTGTTTTTGCAAGTTGAGAAAATATGGAGACTTGCTAATGTTTAATGATTTATTATGTTTTTTTTTCCCTGAGTGCAGGTATTAAGTAACTTTTTTGGCAAATCAACAGCAACAGTAATGACCATTTTCTTTTAACAGTATTTTTCATATATTGACTAGTAGAGCTTACTTTATTGTCAATGTATTAGGGTTGTAATGATATCAGATTTTCCCTACATGATTATCGTGGCCAAATTATTCATGACAAAGAAACAAAAGTCTATCAATCAAATTTATCTATAAACTTTATTTATTTTGTGTTTTCTCTTTTTTGCCCAACTTAAAATATGAGTGTATGGAGGCGGAAAGAGTGTTTGTAAGCATTACTGTAGAAAAGTGTACAAAAAACCTCAAACAAACAACAACAAAATGACTGCTGATCGGCACTTACCAGACTGGAAACTTTTTCATGTGTGGGTAAAGTGTTTTGCTTTAACCTGTCATCTCCGACATGATTTTGTTTGGCATTACACTCTAAATATATATATTTTTTTGCTACACACTGTGCCAACTTCCTTTTTCAGTTTTGTGCTGGTTGGCAGCAGCATTTAGGTGAAATGCCACCACTAACTATGCTGGAGTGGCAACCAGGGGTGTTAACAGTATGCTGCTTTTTTACTGTCATCATTTTTTTTATTGTTTCAGAATTTCAGCATATACAGAACATAGATCCAAAGCCACAAATGAGATGAACTATATACAAACACATTGAATAAAACTGTCCACCTTAAAATAAAAGTTGTTGGATAAGTCAAATAAGCAAGATCAGAGGATTAGTTTGTCCAACAACACCTAAGCAATTTCTGAATAGTCCTGCCCTTTGCTTAGCATTAGTACCTTCCACTTCAAAGTGTTATCTCTGAAATATGATAGCCAAATAATAGTTTTAGGGGTGGATAGTTATCCAAAGCTTTAAAAATTTAGCTGTAATGCAGAATTTCCCAATAGAAGGGAGAGCAAGTGATCCTGTGGTATATCTAGGTGTAAAATGTCAGAGCATACAAAGTTGACACTATATTTTTTTACCAGAGGTTAAGAGCTGTAGTTCCAACCACACAATTTTGCGATGCTGTTTGCGAATGATCACCAAACTATGGCTTTGGGAAACACCAAATTTTTGGTGAAACTTTGTCAGGGGTGCCTGTCTGTGCATTCATTAAAAACCCCCAAATGACCCATCTGTTCTTTTAGAACAGTTTCACTGTCAACAAACAACAGTGAGTTGAATCAGTAAAACTATAAAAATAAAAAAATTACAAGCAATAAGACATATAAAATAGAAAAAAAGATACAAATAAAATAAACAATTTATATATAATAGCCTACTAAACTGAATAAAGTAATCAAATGTTTGTTGTTTGATTAACATTAATGACCAGTGTTGGGAAGGTTACTTTGGAAGCTACCTTATTTAAAATGTAATAAGTAGTGTAAAGAATGTAAAAAGTACTAAAGTAATGTAACTGATTACATTCCAACGAATGTTTTCAACTGTTAATCATTTTGAAACATTTAATGCAGGTAGGGTTAACTTTACTGTAGGACTCAACACAGATTACTGTCAGACTTTCAAAAGCCCTCTTCACTTAAATTAAGATTCTAATAATTTAATTTTAAAGCACAGCCATCACAAAATCAGACTTTACCTCTTTTTACTTTGAGATCATTTTAAGGTTAAATACAGATTTTAAATCATAAGATATAGTTTAATAGTTATGATGCTGTTTTTGAAATCAAATTTTGCGTAGACAGGAAACACTGGCATCTAACAATGCCTTGGGGGAAATAAAACTGTTCATTTAAAAAAATAAAGCATACACATAAACCCAAATAAGAAATAAAACAGTTATCGAATATGTGTCCTATTCTGTTTCCTAAACTCCTGAAACATTGGTGTCTCATATTTTAAAGCAGTCAATGCAATTTGAAAAGAAATTAATCAAATCTGTATGCGTTTGAAAATATTCAGATGCAACCCCTTTTGTAATGGTTACACTTTATTTTAAGTTACAGTAATTTTACATGTAAGTATTGAGTAATATGAATTAACTACATATACTTACTAAATGGTTAGGGGTATGATTAGGGTTACTTGCATGTATTTATGCATAATTTATGTTATTATAATAGTGAGTATGTGTAATGTGTAACAAGGGCACCTTAAAATAAAGTGTTACCTAGTTACATTTATTTTGTAATTAAATTACGAATATATGTGTCGATATGTGTTGGGTCCCCGATAGCAGCAACATGCAGTGTGCCAGTAGCTCTCTCTATTTCTCTTTTATCACGTTATAGAAAGTCTAAGGCCTTCTCAAGCCGTACGGCTGACCCATTTAATAGAAGAGCCCCCGCAGATTCCCTGCAGGAGAGACGCAGAATAACTCGCATTTCCAAACAGACTGAGCTGTGGACCTAACACAACATATTAATGTGTGAGCTTGTCTGATCTGATATTTAAGCTGGACTGAAGCGTGTGATTGACAGGCTGAAGATGGTTTCACTTAACTGATGCTTTCAAGCTAAAAGTAGCTCATAACTCACCGATTTAGGAGAAAATCTTAAAAATAATGGACGTGTCAATCCTAAATTTAGGACTCCTAAATTTTTGCTCTAAGAGTATTTCATAAAGTGTTTTAACACTAAAACTAGCTAAATCTGTGAAACGTTAGGAGTAGTGAAGAGGACTCCTAAATCAAAGCCACAAACTATCCCTAAATGGCCTCGGAATATAAACATTTTAGAAACATTTGACGATAATGAGCTTTTAAAAAGGTATCAGCTTTGGTTTGGAGGTTATCCCAACTTCAAATTTTTGATTATATCCTTAATATATAGGCCTAGCTGTTCTCGCGTCCAGTTTGGTTTTCTTTTATGTTTGCATGTCTATCAGCCATGATTATTCTACTCTGCTAATTAAAAGGCTGTTTATATGCATATTACCAAAATTTTATTA
>NW_015542356.1:3186577-3196639 GCF_001515605.1 Sinocyclocheilus anshuiensis | reverse complement strand
AAATGCAGACTCAAAACTCATCTGTTTAGCTGTGCATTTATTGAATGAGCACTGTGCGATGTCCAAACTGATTGCACTATATTTTATATATTGCACGGTATTTTATGCAATCCGAACTGATTGCACTGTATTTTATGTATAATCATTTTCTGTTTTTATCTGTCTTAAATTCATTTTAATTTTTAAATCATTTTCAAAGTTTTTAAATTCCTTGTTTGATTTTTGTGGATTTTTTATGATTATTTTACTTTCTTTTATGTAAAGCACTTTGAATGTTAATGCATTAACTAAGGTTAACTAATATGGTCTTATTGTAAAGGGATACCTATTGGTCTTTATAGTTCTTTTGCACTTTAATCTGTGTAAAACTTTTAGGTTTATACATTTTTCTGTATTGCTTTATTGCATTTAAATGTTCAGTTATTTTTGTTATAAGAAAAAAGTTATTAAACCTGTTATACTGTATTATGACAGCACTTTTTTTAAAACTAAATTAAAATACCACGATAATACCGTATACCGTGATAAAAGCATGAGCAATTAATCGCAACATGAAAATTTGATACCGGCATATCCCTATGTGCTATATAAATAAACTTGCCTTGCCTTACGAAATTCCATTACATGTAACTAGTTACTCCCCAACACTGCTAATGACATAGACAGCAGCAGGTAGGATGCTCTCACGAGATGCACAGATTTGATATACTGACAAACATTCAATTACTTTCCCAAATGTTTATGTTCACTTAAGACATAACTGGCAGCGTTTAAGTGAAAACTTACCAAGACAGACATTTTTATCTATTTTTGTGTGTATTTGTCCATTTAAACGCATACCTGAACCCAAAAGCAGCCCATTTGTCTGTGTTTTGCACCGTTTACGACGTATACGACAGTCACGATACATGATTTGATTGATTTGGATGCCATGTAGAAAGGACAACAGCACTTTCGAGGAAAGGAACATTCATAATAATTGGTAACCAAAATCAAAAACAAAACTAAAATTAAATCATCTTTAAGAGCAAGGGGACCCCCTGGTGGTTCGGGGGCCTACTTAACATGTGTACTTTGTATATAGGGAGGACCATCACTGGAATATTACATTAGATTTTTTATCTAAATTATGTGCCCTTTGAAAGAAAGGTAGGGGGTGGGTAGGGGATTATGAAATAGTTAAAGAATGTTTGTTAGATTTAAACTGTCATAATGGTGCAATATTTAGAAAAAAATGTTTTATGTTGACAATAATTATCCCGTTATGTAAATGCACACTATTGACCATGTAGTTTAATATTTTGAATGGCAAACAATAAAAAGCCTAAGCTAAAATTTATTTATGAACATATAAAAGGTTTGATGACAAACAACTATGCACTTGAGTGGTAATTCATGTGTTTTTACAAAAACACAGCTTGATTGTGTCTTTTTATCTTTTTATGTCATTTTTTATAGAAAATTAAGCTGATTGTGTGTGACAAAAGAGTCTGCATGCACCAGATAACAATAAAAACGTCAATGTGGTAAATTAACCTTATAGTGAGATCTGAGAAATCAGGAGAAAACAAAAAACACAAAACACAGCCCTCCCTCAGCTTTGACCTTGGATGCGGCCGTTCACTTGCTCATTATACATGTGCGCCTAAAGCACAATCAGCCCTTGATGCTGAAAGCTCTCTGAAGCACATAAAGGAAACAATGTTCATACCAAAACACTGGACCAGGAAATTGGGCTCCTGGTTAAATGCACCCTTTTTCAATGACCTAGAACCAACTTCAAATTCCAGCCTTGAGCATTGTGAAAGAAACAGTGAGACAGAGGTTCAAAAGTGGTTTAGTCTGCCCCATGAGGGATGTGAGCTCCGGCTGGTGAGCTCAGGGGATTCAGAGGTCAGGTACTTTTTTAAATGAAGTGACTGTGTAGCCTTGCTGGAGACTGCAAGCTTCACTGTTTGGACGTGGATTGGGCATAGAAACTCGGGACGAGCTGAACAATGTTTACAGATGGAGATAATTACATGCTCCCTCCAATGATGAAATACCTCGGGGTACAGAGCAATAAATCTTTTTAATGCTGAGCTGGTTACTTATGTGTGAATGGACGAAGTTCGAAAAGGACAGAGAATGAATACTGTGCCACGAAGCTCAATTTGGTGGGATAAAACTTTCCATTATAGGAAGTGACCTCAAGGCAGAAGAACAAAAGTTGGTTTGTTGCCACTTGGTGTGATTAGAACTGTCTTGTACTTTATTATGTTTGTGCTTTTCACAGTCTAATGCAAAGATTTAATTTCATCCATTATATTACCAACTGCTGTCCTTTTTGCCTGATCCTGCAAACACAGATGTGTCCGGAACATGCCACCCAGATGGCACCGCTCCGCAGGTCATTTATTAGAGAGTGGCCATTTAACATACACATACCTGCTAACCGCCACCACACTCATGTGGGTTCAGTTTCTGTCATAATAATTCACTTAACCTCTACGCAAAATTATGATGATGTTTGAATAAAAACATGATAAGTTACTGCATATGGAAATTTAAACCAAGTGGGAGAGGGAACCTTGTGCCAGATGTGCAAAACTGAAAACAGCTTGGCCCATCATGCCCGGTAAAAGAACAGGAGGTGCAGACTTTGAGAAATCAAGACATAGCAGGACTGTCAATCAATAAACGGATTTAATCACAAATAATTGCATTTTAATATTTCCAGAGAAATGCCTGCAAATTAAGACGATTTTAAGACATCGCATTATTGCAGCAGACAAGTACAACACAATTCACAATACAGTTTATCTTTAGAAGTCACTAAAGTCACTTGTTTCTAACACTTGAATTCTATTTGATTTGATTCATTTCACTAAACATGTTTTTAAATAATTGTGCTAAATATGTACAGTATATGCAAACACAGATTGTTTCATCAAGACCCTGTTATGAGAAGCTTTAAAATTGTCAGGGTTGCAAAAACAAGGTCATAAAGAGAAACAGGATTGAGAGATTCAACACATCTTCCCCGTGTTACTATCAAACACATCTCGGTGAGGTAATTAGAAGCAATGCGAAACAGAGAGTTTAACTGAAAGCAGCCTACATAGTTATTTTAATTGTATTTGGCTGTTTTTATTTAATTAGCTTATTTCATAAGTATAATTTTTTGCTAAATGTTCAATAAATGTATCGAACAATTAATTAATTCTGAGATTTTAAATTAATCTTGATATTTATACATTACACTTTGTTGATAACATTTATTTTCACCATTTCTTTCAACTAAGGGTTAAAAAATTAAAGTACAATGCTCTGCTGTACACACCTACAGTGCCATGAAAAGGTTTTTGCCCCTTCCTGGTTTTTTTTTGGTTCCTCTTTTTTTTGCATATTTGTCACAAAGAAAGAAGGCGTAACTTTTATTCTCGCTGTAGTTTTGGTGTTTCCGCTGCCATGTCGTAAAGACACTGTGTGCTTCGTTCTGAAAGCGAAACTACTTTGTTTGGTCTTCCAAAAGAGGACGATATCTGCTTCGTCATGCCTGGAGCTGATCCGTGCTGGTCGCTGAGGAAGTACTACAACTTTGCGCTGTCGATCGACGGATCGGCTTTCACCGTGGAAGAAGCGGAGTCCAGCCCGGAGGCGCCACATGTCCTTCCGGATGCTCCTTCGTTGAATCAAACAAATTTTAATATTACACAAAGATAATGCAAGTAAATACAAAATGCAGTTTTTAAATGATGATTTCATCTATTAAAGGAAAAAAGCTGTCCAAATCTACCTGGCCCTATGTGAAAAATTAATTGCCCCCTCCTGTTAAATCATGAACGAACAGTGATTAACCACATTATTTTAGAAAGCTGAGTTAATTTTCACCAACCAAACCCATGCCTGATTACAGCCAGACCTGTTGAAACAAGAAATCACTTAAATAGAATCTGTCTGACAAAGTGAAGCATGTTTAAAGAGCAACACATCATGCTGCGATCTAAAGAAATTCCTAAGGCTTTGGGACTCTAGCGAACCATGCTCAGAGCCATTATCCACAAATGGAGAAAACTTGGAACAGTGGTGAACCTTCCCAGGGGTGGCTGGCCTACAAAAATTACTTAAAGAGCGCAATGACGACTCATCCAGGAGGTCATAAAAGAACCCAGAACAACATCTAAAGAACTGCAGGCCTCACTTGCCTCAATTAAGGTCAGTGTTCATGATTCAACAATAAGAAAGAGACTGGGCAAAAATGGCATCCGTGGGAGAGTTCCAAGGCAAAAGCCACTGCTGACCAAAAAGAACACAAAGGCTTTGTTTGATGATCTGAATCTGTTAAGTGTGACAAACATGCAAAAAATTAACAAAACAGGAAGGGGGCAAAAACATTTTCACGGCACTGTATGCTGGAGTTTACTGTTGAGTCCAGCAGCCTGCAAAATCTACACTTATTGCACTAAAACTTAATTTGTTCTAAAAACAATTCAAGCTTAAATGTGACACACAATCTGGACTGAAATGATCAGGGATCTTGTTAAAATACAACAAAGCCACTAGTTTCTAACACAGGAATTCCATTTGGTTTTATCCATTTCACCAAACATGTTTTTAAATACTTGTGATAAGTATGTATATGCAAGCACATATTGTTTCATCAAGATCCTGTGACGAGAAGCTTTAAAATTGGCAGGGTTGCAAAAACAAAGTCATGAAGAGAAACAGGATTGAGAGATTCAACACATCTTCACTCTGTCACTATCAAACACATCTCGGTGAAGAAATTAGAAGCAATGTGAAACAGAGAGTTTAACTAAAAGCACATCACTTAAATAGAACCTGTCTGACAAAGTGAAGCATGCTTAAAGAGCAACACATCATGCTGCGATCTAAAGAAATTCAAGAACAGATGAGAAGCATTATAGTTGATATGTATCAGTCTGGAAACGGTTATAACGCCATTTCTAAGGCTTTTTTGGGCTCCAGCGAACCATAGTCAGAGCCATTATCCACAAATGGAGAAAACTTGGAACAGTGGTGAACCTTCCCAGGAGTGGCTGGCCTACAAAAATTACTTCAAGAGCGCAATGACGACTCATCCAGGAGGTCATAAAAGAACCCAGAACAACATCTAAAGAACTGCAGGCCTCACTTGCCTCAATTAAGGTCAGTGTTCATGATTCAACAATAAGAAAGAGACTGGGCAAAAATGGCATCCGTGGGAGAGTTCCAAGGCAAAAGCCACTGCTGACCAAAAAGAACACAAAGGCTTTGTTTGATGATCTGAATCTGTTAAGTGTGACAAACATGCAAAAAATTAACAAAACAGGAAGGGGGCAAAAACATTTTCACGGCACTGTATGCTGAAGTTTACTGTTGAGTCCAGCAGCCTGCAAAATCTACACTTATTGCACTAAAACTTAATTTGTTCTAAAAACAATTCAAGCTTAAATGTGACACACAATCTGGACTGAAATGATCAGGGATCTTGTTAAAATACAACAAAGCCACTAGTTTCTAACACAGGAATTCCATTTGGTTTTATCCATTTCACCAAACATGTTTTTAAATACTTGTGATAAGTATGTATATGCAAGCACATATTGTTTCATCAAGATCCTGTGACGAGAAGCTTTAAAATTGGCAGGGTTGCAAAAACAAAGTCATGAAGAGAAACAGGATTGAGAGATTCAACACATCTTCACTCTGTCACTATCAAACACATCTCGGTGAAGAAATTAGAAGCAATGTGAAACAGAGAGTTTAACTAAAAGCACCCTACATTTAGTTCTAATTTCTAATTTAGATCAGTTTTCATAGTTATATATTATTTAGTATTGGGCTGTTTTTATTTAATTGGCTTATTTCATGACTATATTTTTGCAAAATGTTCAATAAATGTATTGAACAATTAATTAATTCTGACATTAGAGATTAATCTTGATATGGTAACACTTTTTGTAGGGACCAGTTCTCACTATTAACTAGTTGTTTATTAGCATGTCTATTATTAAAATATTGGCGGTTTATTAGTACTTATAAAGCACATATTCTGCATGACCATACAGTATTCTACATCCCAAACCCTACCCAATATCTAAACTTAACAACTACCTTACTAACTATTAATAAGCAGCAAATGAGAAGTTTGAGGCAAAAGTCCTAGTTAATGGTTTAGCGAGAATTGGACCTTAAAATAAAGTGTGACCCTTGATATTTATACCAAAACACAGAAAGTTACACTTTGTTGATAACGTCTCGGTTACGTATGTAACCCTCGTTCCCTGAAGGAAGGAACGGAGACGTCACGTCGGTGACCGACGAATTGGGATCTCGCTTAGAGAGACTATGGGAACATATATTTTGTGCAAGTTCCTGTTTTCAATGTACTTTGTGTCACATAGCTAAAGATGCAATTGAAGGAAATGATCTGAACATCTCCAGTTATGGAACGTCTCGGTTACGTATGGTATCCCTCGTTCCCTGAAGGAGGGAACAGAGATGTCACGTCGGATGACTGAACGAATTGGGATCTCGCTTAGAGAGACCAATCCACTTAGAGTGTAAACTAAATGAGCCAATGAACATTGGCATGCGATGATTGCATCCAGCTGCTGCTGATCGCAGAGCGAGTATAACTAGGCAGCAGGTGCAACGCATATTCAGGTTTTCGCTGAGGAGCCGAGCTGGGGACCCGGGCGCTCAGCAGTGGTACAGCACCTGTGGCGACGGGACGTGATGCCTCCATTCCCTCCTTCAGTGAACGAGTGTTACATACGTAACCGAGACGTTCCCTTTCAGTTGGTCACTCCAAGTCACGTCAGTCACCGACGAATTGGATCCCTACCAAAGTGCCATGGATGCTGCCCCTTCCAGTGTCTTGTGCGAGCCTCCTGTGCCCCTTTTTGGTGTAGGCCGGGGCTCGCAACAAGAAGGCCAGTCACTGTTGTCGTAGCACTACCTACTCAGTGAGATTGGATAACACTGGGAAAACGTACCCATTCCACTTGGAATCAGAACGTTGCGGAAGCCCCATCCTTCCCGAAGGAGGTTTCGGAAGCACTTACACATATGAACAACCGTTTAGGTGCATATGGAAGATTAGAGGTGATTGTAACCCTCTTGGAAAATGGCAGAAAGTCTGCCAGGGAAACACGGGCTCTGAGGCTATACCGTGGACTTTACACATATGGGATCCACTTAGGTCTCTACATATGGAAACCAGCCCTCTACCGGTTCTCACGGATTCATCAAGTGAGGGCCTGGCGCCGGATTTTCCACCACATCTGGCTGCCGAGGGGATGGAGGAGCTCGATAGGGTCTACAGTACGGACTCTCTGGAGCGGTTTTAGCAAGCCGACACTAACCGGGGCCTCTCAGTGCTTCTACCCTGTTGAGGTGATAACACAGGAGGATACCTGCTCCACACGAAGGCTATAGAATCTAGCGAACGTGTTGGGGGTCGTCCAGCCCACAGCTCTACAAATATCTGTCAGTGAGACGCCACGAGCCAGCACTCAGGAGGATGCAACACTTCTAGTAGAGTGAGCTTGCAACCTGAATGGGTAGGGCACACCCTGTGCCTGATAAGCCAGGGTGATGGCATCCACTATCCCGTGGGCCATCTTCTGCTTAGAGATGGCATTCCCCTTCTGCCGGCCTCCATAACAGACAAAGAGCTGACCTGAGGTCCTGAAGCTTTGTGTCCGGTCCAGTTCCCTCTCTCTCTGGGTTGCCCGTCCCGGGGCCTCTTGCTCTTCTGCTCACTGTCAGGTTTGACAGGGGCCTGGACGGGAAGGGCGGCCTGCGTACACCCAGCTCCACGGCCCTGCTTGGCTGGAGGCTGCTGCGGATGCAGCGTGGGTGGAGGCAGCAGTCAGCGTCCCTCATGTCAACCAGACACAGCCAGAGGTGACGCTCCTGGACCACAAGTGTGGACATCGCACGACCCAGAGAACTCGCGTGACCTTCGTCGCTCGGAGCGCGAGGTCAGTTGCGGTTCGGAGCTCTTTCAGAACTTCCGGATCATGACCACCCTCATGCAGGTCCCTCAGTGATATTGCCTGAAGAATCTGCAGTAAGAGGCAGCTTCTCCACAGGCCGCAAAAGCATTGCTGGACAGGCCAGACGAGTGCCTATAGGCCCGGGTGGGGGGCATGCTTTGCCCTGCCGGGTGGATGCGGTATTAGGACACAACTGCATCGCAACCGACCGCTCCACCGTGTGGACTCCCGTATACCCCCTAGCTGCACCACCGTTGAGGGTGGTGAGGAAGGAGGAGCTAGCAGGTCGGTTTCTGGCAGTAAAAGGTGCCATCCACAACCTGGTAAGCTCCCCATGCACCTCCAGGAAGAAAGGCACCGGGGCAGGGTGCTGAGAACCAGCGCAAGCTACCCCGAGAAACCAGTCATCCAACCTTGAGGACTCGGGACACGGTGGAGGTCTCCACTCGAGCCCTACTCTCTCGGTGGCCCGGGAAAGTATAGCCATCATTTCCGGATCCGACTCATGCATTGCCACCACTCACCCTTCGATGCAGCGATTTCATCCGGTCGTCAGGAGGAGCTGCTGGTACGCTCCTTGTAGAGGGCCCAGCACATTCCATTGGCAGCTCAACTGGTTACGGAGCGCAAGAGGAGTGATGGTCGCTCGAGGGTTGGTTCCCTGGAGGGTTTGCCACCAGTGTAACCCTCAGACCACCCGTGCCACTGCCTGAAGTAGTCCTCGCCTGGCTGCAGCCAGGATGAGAACCAGATCGAGGCAGAGGCAACGAAGCTCTGCCCCTTTTGAGTTAACGGCGCCTGGCCTGCAACTCCGAGATGATCATCTTCCCACAATGAGAACATGACTCATCCACGAATGCCACTTCAGCGTGCTTAATGCCCAGGCACGTGAGGCAGGTGACCATCACCTGGCGCCAGGTAACGACCACATCCAGAAATGCACAGGTGATACACTGTCTATAGCAAGATGCAACGTCGTCTTTACAAAGACGTAACGTGGAGTTTGCCAGACGCAATGTCGTCTTTAAAAAGACGCACCTGTGAATGCTCTTTTAGGGAAAAAGCTCTTTTAGCGTGCTGAAGCGCACAGGGGAGATGGCCGCCTGCAACACAAACGGGGTAGTGCAGCCTGATGTGTGCAACCCACTCAACATGGGAAACCACCACCGCTGAAGCACCGTAACGCCAACACCAAGAGCTCCTAAGAGCGCGCCGAACTCGCTCAGTCTTCCTCTCTCAGTAGAGTAGTCAGGAGCGGAACGATGTGATCGCTCGGCTCCGAAGTGAAAAGCTGAGTATGCGTTGCACCTGCTGCCTAGGGCTGCAACTAACGATTATTTTGATAATCAATTAGTTGGCCGATTATTTTTTCAGATTAGTCGATTAATCAGATAAAAAAGCCCAATTTTCTTTTTTTTGTTTTATTGACAAAAAAAACCGTCTCAGGTTACTTATGTAACCATGGTTCCCTGAGTAGGGAACGAGACACTGCGTCCTCTAGGGGTCGCAATGTAAGCAATGTATGCTTCGCCGTGTCTGAAGCATACATTGAAAAAACACCAACAACAGGTTGGCCGGCGACAGCCATGACGTCACTACCGGTGTGACTATAGTATAAATAGGCGCCGGGAGAACACATCATCCACTTCTTCGTCTGAAGCTTGCCTCCGCAGCATGGCAAGGAAACTAGAGGACGTAGTGTCTCGTTCCCTTCACAAGGGACCATGCTAGGCTACATACCCCAAAAACTTACCTGTTAGGGCCAGAACTCCTGGGCCCGGGTTAGAGCTCAAGGCTTGGAATCAGGAATAGATTCCTTTAAGGGAATACGACCAAGAGCCTAGAATCATACTAGTCTTGGTCTGTCACACAGGGGCTACCGCACGCTCTGTATATGCTGAAGGAACTGTCTCAACAGACCCCTAGTAGCAACACCCTGTGAAAGTAAGTATCCAGAGGATACATAGGTGGAGTGGTGTCCAAGGCGGAACCAGGGTTTTAAACCACTCCGAAAGAGCACAAGGCTGTTGCGCGTAGCTCTTACCATACAGGATTCTAGAAAAGAATGCAGAGT
>NW_015542356.1:3181901-3186550 GCF_001515605.1 Sinocyclocheilus anshuiensis | reverse complement strand
TTGTTCTGCCTCTAAATAGTCCAATCAGCGTCGAGTCGCGTTTTGTGTAGTACCGCCCCTTTTTGGGCGATTTCTGTCAGACTGAGAATCGCCCCGAGTGCTCTCATAGACTTAGATTTTTTTCGAACTGCAGGCACTGCAATGCAATCTCTATGAGTTCCCAGAGGGCTAGCACTAACGTGCTTTCGTCATCATGCGTAACCTTAACTTGTGCAAGGATTGGTGGGAACAGTGACATCCAATAATATTTAAAAACTATTTTGAATTTTAACAAGAAAAAATGAAAAACTACTTTAATATCTTTATCAAATGTGGAAAAAAAAAACAGAGAGAGACGGGGACAGCTAACGTTTCGCCAACTCAAATTCAGTTGTCAGTTGAACTTGATCGACATCATGGCGAACGTTACTTCGGCGCAGATTAATTCTATCGTGTCATTGAAAGAAATACCATTCAGTCGTCGTAGCAATAAGGATAAATTGGCAATTAAAGAATTAGGACCACCAAGACCAAATTTAAACATCAAACAAGTATCTACAAAGGGCAGGAAGATGAAACCGCAAAGATGCATATGGACAGTTGCCTAAAATTGGCGGCTTTCGGGACGGTCAATATTGCCACACAGTTGGATGACAGCTACCGTATAGCTGTACATCGTCACAACGATGAGGTTAGTAAGAACCGCCATATTCTAGGCCGTCTTATTGACTGTGTGAAGTTTTGCGGCCTGTTTGAATTAGCCTTGAGAGGCAATGATGATAGCGAAGGCTCAAGCAACGCTGGCATTTTTCGTGGACTGGTCGACTTAGTAGCGTCGCTAGACGAGGTGTTTGAGGAACACTTGAAAACTGCCACAGTCTTCAAAGGTACATCAAAGACTGTGCAAAATGAGCTTTTGGATTGCATGCTATCAATCATCAGGGAGCATATAATGGAAGAGGTGAAGTCAGCTAGATTCGTAGCAATCCAAGCAGATGAAACAACGGACGTTGCAACACAGACTCAGTTGGTGCTTGTATTCAGATGCATCGACAGGAGCCATGCTGTGCAAGAACGTTTCTTTGAGTTCATCCCTGTCTTGGATGCAACAGCCGACTCGATTGCAAGTGCGATTTTGGAGAGGTTGAACAGTCTTTTCACTGATGATGACAAAGGTAAACTCATCGCGCAAGCATACGACGGGGCCATAGCTGTACGTCGTCACAACGATGAGGTTAGTAAGAACCACCACATTCTAGGCCATCTTATTGACTGTGTGAAGTTTTGCGGCCTGTTAGCCTTGAGAGGCAATGATGAGAGCGAAGGCTCAAGCAACGCTGGCATTTTTCGTGGACTGGTCGACTTAGTAGCGTCGCTAGACGAGGTGTTTGAGGAACACTTGAAAACTGCCACAGTCTTCAAAGGTACATCAAAGACGGTGCAAAATGAGCTTTTGGATTGCATGCTGTCAATCATCAGGGAGCATATAATGGAAGAGGTTAAGTCAGCTAGATTCATAGCAATCCAAGTAGATGAAACAACGGATGTTGCAACACAGATTCAGTTGGTGCTTGTATTCAGATACATCGACAGGAGCCATGCTGTGCAAGAACGTTTCTTTGAGTTCATCCCTGTCTTGGATGCAACAGCCGACTCGATTGCAAGTGCGATTTTGGAGAGGCTGAACAGTCTTTTCACTGATGATGACAAAGGTAAACTCATCGCGCAAGCATACGACGGGGCCAGTGCGATGAGGGGAGAGCGGGCTGGTGTGCAGCAGAAGGTGCGTGAACATTATGAAAATGCCCATTATGTGCATTGCTACGCACACCAGCTGAATTTGATCATGCAGCAAGCTACTTCTCAAATTCCAGCAGTGAGAGTTTTCTTTTCTGATCTGGGTGGCATCACCAGCTTTTTTACACGGTCACCGAAACGCACTACTATTCTCGACCAGATTGTTGCACGAAGGCTGCCAAGAGCCTCATCCACAAGATGGAACTTCAATAGCAGAATCGTGAACACTGTATACGAGAACCTAGATAATCTCAAAGAGTGTTTCAAATCTATTGTGACTACCGGTTCATTTGATAGCACCACAGTGAGGGAAGCATCTGGCTTCCTGAGGATGCTGCAGGATGAAGACTTCCATTTTTTTCTGCAACTGTTTCATCAAATAATGCTCCACGTTGACATGATGTACCAGCAGCTGCAGAAGAAGGACATTGATGCAGTCTTCATCAAAGAAGCCCTCCAGAACTTCACAATGAAAGTGCAGACCATAAGGTTAGAGCACATAACATTGTTCATACCTTCTCAATATAGAACCATGTCATTTCATAATGTATGCTATATGGTAACAAGATTTAGAAACTTCAAAGTGGGAAACTAATTTAGTCATATGCATCTTTTGAAATTGTAGTTACCGTATGTGTAACAACATTAAGCCAGCAATTTTTATATTTTTCCAGCTATTGTCAGAATTTTATTTTATTTTTTGTTTTTCTAGGACATGAGTTGCAAGTATTGTCAATGACAAACAGTTTTATTCATATACAAACACTGTTGATCTGTCTGCTTTCAGGGACCAGAGCTCATTTCAAGAGCAAGAACAGCAGCAAGTAGCAACAGAAACGACAAGATCTAGGAGGGCCTTGGGAGAAGAAGAGAAGCAGAGGCTGTCTAAAAAAGGTATAGGAATTTATTACTGACCATTTAATAGGTCTACTTAAGTGCTGGAATATCACACACTTTGTTTTTACATTTAGCTCATGAATGGATGGTAGCAGTCTTTTTTACTCCTAGTATTGTACTTTTGAATTACCCACAATTATTTAAAAAATACAGTTTTTTTTTGTTTCCTGAAAAGAAACTGTTTTGGACTGGTTTTTATTGCTTCACGCTTTTCACTGAGTGCTTACACAGATACACACAGGAGCATTTGAAAGCCGCATCTATCAGCGGATTCGTCTATGAGCAGATATATTAGGGATCCGCTGATAGATGCGGCTTTCAAATGCTCGCTTGTGCTTCTGAGTAAACACTTAGTGAAAAGTGTAGCCAATCACAGTGATATCTGCTGAGTGTGTGAACAAATGCTGGTATTGTCACATTTTTAAAAGTAGATACTTCTGACAACCCTAATTTATTATAATAAACAATTAATTTTATTACCAAAATAAACTTATTTTTGACAGATCTGCGACACAATCCTGAACCACACCAAAGAAAGGTTCTCATTCACTGACCACCTTGTGAGTGCCATGCTGCTACAAGGAGAGAGGTTTGAACAGCATTG
The DNA here is from genome assembly GCF_001515605.1 of Sinocyclocheilus anshuiensis. Lineage (NCBI taxonomy): Eukaryota > Metazoa > Chordata > Actinopteri > Cypriniformes > Cyprinidae > Sinocyclocheilus > Sinocyclocheilus anshuiensis. The sequence goes on along the minus strand of NW_015542356.1, from coordinate 3,183,273 downwards.
CCATACGTTCCCTGTTGAGGCTCTGAACATCACTGTCAGGGCATACCCCATGTTGAATAAGGCGAAGCTTAAGACTGAACTCTCTCTCATTTATGAGAGTCCAGAATTCAAGGGCTGCTGTGGTGCACTGGCATTGTACCAGGTTTTGCTGAAGTACAACCTCCAGGACACTTTTTCTGAGACTGTAGCTCTGTTGAACATCCTCATAACCACTCCCATAGGAGGAGCGCGAGTCGCGACACTAGCCTTCTGTGCTCGTCTCTGAGCCTCAAACCGAGACGGGCCAGGACCCCTGCATTGTTCGGGCTCAGACCTGGACCTTCGTGGAATGAAGGTTTCGAAGGCCGCTGGGTGTACTTTCACCTCCCTGAACTTCTCGACCACCGTCTCAACGGAGGTACCAAAAAGTTCAGAGGGCGAAACCAGGGCATCGAGAAGAAAGCCCCTTTCTTTCCACCCGATGTCTGCCACGTTCACCCACAGATGCCTCTCCGTCACGACCATAGCTGCCATGGATCTGCCCATAGCAGAGGCGGCCTGCTTAGTAGCACGGGAATTAGGAAGGGGAAGATGAGGGCAGATGTTAAACCCCCTGAGGGAGATGAGTAGATGTTCAGGTATCACTCTGGTCCGGACGAGAGCATTGGGAACGCATCATCTGGATCACCTCCCTCAGGTCTTGCCTACCTCCCTTTGACCCGCGATTCCTCCTAGCCCTACCCGCAGGTGGGTGAGGAGCGCGAGCCGCGACACTAGCCTTCTGTGCCCGTCTCTGATCCTCAGACCGAGATGGGCCAGGACCCCTGTGTTGTTTGGGCTCAGACCTGGACCTTCGTGGAGCACCGCCATCGTGTGCAACGAAGCGACAGCCTGACCTGCTGCTGCATATGCCCTGCCATTCAAACGAGATGTAATCTGAAGGGGCCTGGATGGCAAGGAGTGAGTTTTGAGAGAAGATGTCTCACCCACAGAGAGATAGCTGGCTAGCGTCTCTTCTACCGGGGGCATCCTCTCATAGCCGTTTTCGCGCATCGCCTCGATGTTGGCATAACTGGTATGCTGGAACCGATGGATGCGTGAGGAAAACGGCCTCTTCCCACCTGCGATCCCCACGAGCTCATTCTCCTCCGTGCCTCAGCAGCGGTGGGTCCTGAACCGCGAGAAGCAGATGGCTGCCCCTCTTTACTTTAAAAAAGAGACAAACGAGAACGGAGCGACTTCAGCGCGATAAACATGATAATCAGAACCAAAACAGATGTTATTAGCAGGTACGAGCTGTAATGGCGCAGCTCTATTCTGAAAAAGTGGGCGGGGAGCAGCAGCTCATTTGCATTTAAAGAGACAGGCCCGAAAAACAGCGTGTTTCTGCTTC
>NW_015542356.1:3180480-3181543 GCF_001515605.1 Sinocyclocheilus anshuiensis | reverse complement strand
GGTAGTGATGTCATGGCTGTCGCCGGCCAACGAGTTGGTGTTTTTTCAATGTATGCGTCAGACACGGGTCACGACGAGGCGTTCCCCATATCGACCCCTGGAGGACGCAGTTCGAAGTTCCCATGAAAGGGGAACACACTATTCCACATTCTACCCAATGTCCTTCAAACAAACGTGCCAACTGAATGCTATGAAAACATACAGTGCTTAATTTATTAGACCACCTGTCATAATAGAGAGAAAACAAATATTTTAGGAATCTGTCAAAAAATGGTTTAAATCTAAAAATGTTAATGTCATTTATTGGGCAAATAACAAACTGAAACAAATAAATACTATTTATTCACATAATAACAAAAATTTCCTCCTATGCCTTTCATAACAGCTTGCATTCTTGCTGCCATTGTTTAGGTACTTTTTGACTGTAATTGGGCATCTGGAAAAAACACTATAAAGCGCCTGACTATTTTTTCTGCCTTTCTTTCATAGACAACAGCAATAATCATATTATAGCATTAGAAATAGCCTACTGTTACTAAAGAGCTTACACAAACTGGAGGACTAACCTATACAGAAAGCTAAAAAATGATTTTGGACTCCTATGCCTTTCATAACAGCTTGCATTCTTGCTGCCATTGTTTAGGTACTTTTTGACTGTAATTGGGCATCTGGAAAAAACACTATAAAGTGCTTGACTATTTTTTCTGCCTTTCTTTCATAGACAACAGCAATAATCATATTATAGCATTAGGAATAGCCTACTGTTACTAAAGAGCTTACACAAATTGGAGGACAAACCTATACAGAAAGCTAAAAAATGATTTTGGTAATCACCAATACTGTTAGTTTAGAGTAGCAGTGGCACAAACCTAAACTAATTTGTTAAAAACCTTACATAAATTTTGTTTTAATACATTTGTTAAGCACTGTATAGTGAATATAGTTTAAATCTCTACATTAAAAATTAAAATAATAATAACGATAATAAAGACAAATAAAATCACAAAATCAGTGGTAACCAATAGGTAAGAGTAATGTTCTGCAGGAACACACGTTCACTTTG
>NW_015542356.1:3177846-3178822 GCF_001515605.1 Sinocyclocheilus anshuiensis | reverse complement strand
CTGCACAGACGAGCACAGAACACTGTTTAGAGTCCCAGAGAGCAGTGGATTTATTGATTTATTTAATGTATATTGCTGCTGCCACACAGATCTAAAATAAACATGCAATGTATTTCTCTGCAGTTTACCTTCACAGACATAATCGACTGTTTTTGTAACTCGTGTGTTTTTAACGTAAACTTGTGTGTGAATGAAAACTTAGTTTAGTACTCACATGTTGTGACAGCAGCTTTCTGTCCGTGTGCTTCGGATGTGTGCGCTCAGAAACAGAAGTTGAAGAAGTTGAAACTCATATGGTTTAAAACACATGACTTCAGCGCGATAAACATGATAATCAGAGATGTTATTAATGTTATTAGCAGGTACGAGCTGTAATGGCGCAGCTCTATTCTGAAAAAGTGGGCGGGGAGCAGCAGCTCATTTGCATTTAAAGAGACAGGCCCGAAAAACAGCGTGTTCCACTTGCCACTTGAGCTGAAACTTCACAGACACATTCTGGGGACACCAGAGACTTATATTACATATAGGGGCATAATGCACACGCATCTGTCAAACTGCCTGACAGGGCAAGCCATTAGCCTACGCTAATGCATTAAGTTAGTTTAAAGCTTAAAATAAAGAATTCTCATGTTTTGGGCAGCTTGGTTCACGTACTTCTCCTGCAGCATCTCATTCTGTTTCCTCCACTATTTTTAGATGCATTTTGTAATTCAGTGCTGTAAATTGACACGACCAGCTGAAGTTGGACGTGCACTGTGGGCAGACCCGACTAATTGATAACGAGAATCGTTGTCGATTATTTTCATTATCGATTTTATCGATTAGTTGTTGCAGCCTACTATTTATACTCACGCTGCGATCAGCGGCAGCTGGCTGCAGTCATCGCATGCCAATGTGCATTGGCTCGTTTAGTTTACACTCGTGGATTGGTCTCTCTAAGCGAGATCCCAATTCGTTGGTCACTGACGGGACTCGG
>NW_015542356.1:3175750-3177560 GCF_001515605.1 Sinocyclocheilus anshuiensis | reverse complement strand
CACATTCTGCCCAATGTCCTTCAAACAAACGTGCCAACTGAATGCTATGAAAACATACAGTGCTTAATTTATTAGACCACCTGTCATAATAGAGAGAAAACAAATATTTTAGGAATCTGTCAAAAAATGGTTTAAATCTAAAAATGTTAATGTCATTTATTGGGCAAATAACAAACTGAAACAAATAAATACTATTTATTCACATAATAACAAAAATTTCCTCCTATGCCTTTCATAACAGCTTGCATTCTTGCTGCCATTGTTTAGGTACTTTTTGACTGTAATTGGGCATCTGGAAAAAACACTATAAAGCGCCTGACTATTTTTTCTGCCTTTCATAGACAACAGCAATAATCATATTATAGCATTAGAAATAGCATCGCATGCCAATGTGCATTGGCTCGTTTAGTTTACACTCGTGGATTGGTCTCTCTAAGCGAGATCCCAATTCGTTGGTCACTGACGTGACTCGGGAGTGACCGACTGAAAGGGAACATTTATTTCCACAATTTCTTTGACCCTTAGAATTCAACTAAGGGTTAGATAATTAAAGTACAATGCTTTGCTATGCTGAAGTTTACTGTCGAGTCCAACAGCTTGCAAAATCTGTACTTATTGCACTATAAAACCTAATTTGTTCTCAAAACAATTTAAGCTGACACGTGACACACAAACTGGACTGGAATGATCAAGGATCTTGTTAAAGGGGTCATATGATGTGATTTCAAGTTTTCCTTTCTTGCATTCTTGCTGCCATTGTTTAGGTACTTTTTGACTGTAATTGGGCATCTGGAAAAAACACTATAAAGTGCTTGACTATTTTTTCTGCCTTTCTTTCATAGACAACAGCAATAATCATATTATAGCATTAGGAATAGCCTACTGTTACTAAAGAGCTTACACAAATTGGAGGACAAACCTATACAGAAAGCTAAAAAATGATTTTGGTAATCACCAATACTGTTAGTTTAGAGTAGCAGTGGCACAAACCTAAACTAATTTGTTAAAAACCTTACATAAATTTTGTTTTAATAAATTTGTTAAGCACTGTATAGTGAATATAGTTTAAATCTCTACATTAAAAATTAAAATTATAATAAATATAATAAAGACGAATAAAATCACAAACTCTGTGTTGGCCAACAGGTGAGAGTAATGTTCTGCAGGAACACATGTTCACTTTGATCACAGTCACGTCTTACTGTCATTTCTTTATCCAAAGACGGTCATGAAGCATCTGATATTTATATTCAGACGATTACACGCTGTTATCAGAAGATCCCTAAAGTTGCAAAGACTAAAGGCTCAAACCCAAAGAGATATTCTTTATAAAAGTTAAGACTCGTCCACGCCCTCCTAAAACGTCTCATTTAAACATGCCCCCACATGTCTACGTCACTGTGTGGGAAGATTTGCATAACACAGCCCAAATGTATACGCAAACAAAGAGGGCGTAACTTTGATTCTCGCTGTAGTATTGTTGCCGCCGCCGCCGCCATGACGTGGAGATGCTGTTTCGTTGTGAAAGGTCTTCCAAAAGAGGACAAAATTATAAATCAGTGGTTAAGTTGTATTTACAACCCTGTTCCAGAACAGTTCAAACCAAACATTCATATGTGTGCAACGCATTTTACGGAGGACGAGGACTGTTTCCTGGGAGAGTAGCATACAATGCCGGCCCAAATTCAGTTCCCCTGTTTCCCCTTCGGCGCGCATGCTGACCCTATACAGTATATGATGCTGACAAATAATGTTGACTCACAGCCTGTAAGTACGTTTTCATATTTAAAGGATTTGCCACTGATGATTA
>NW_015542356.1:3164809-3175665 GCF_001515605.1 Sinocyclocheilus anshuiensis | reverse complement strand
TTCATTTTTTAGAAATATCAATAGCATTTGTATTAAAACTATATTCACTGAATGTAATCAAAAAATCGAGAATCGAATCGAGAGCTTGCGAATCAAAATCGAATCGGGACACCTGAATCGATACACAGCCCTAGTCACGTCTTACTGTCATTTCTTTATCCTATAAAAGACGGTTATGAAGCATCTGATATTTATATTCAGACGATTACACGCTGTTATCAGTTCCTACTCCCATAAAATGTGTGCACTACATGTTGACTTTTAAACCTAAATTTAACGTTCAACAACAGATATTTCAGCACAGTGAATGTTTTGCGCTGAATATTAATTGTCTCTCTCTGTCCGCGTGTGCCGCTTATTCAGATTTAAACTTAAAGGTGACATATCATGAAAATCTGACTTTTTCCAGGTTTTAAGTGCTATAATCAGGTCCCCGTTGCATCTACCAAACAAGGAAATGTGAAAAAGATGATTTTGCCTGGAGCTAGGAGCGGATTTTTTGAAAGTCGGAGCGTTGAGGTTTTAGTTACAGCATATTCTTTCTGTTTCTGAAGTAATACCCTCAGCTTCGCCATAATAGAGAGACGTTGCACAGACAAGTAAGCTAAGTGAGTTAAGCAGTCATTTAATATGGACTTGGGCTAATTGTAGTGTTAAATAAACCGTTAAAACTATTCTTCTAGTATTATGCATTTATTTTTCGTTTAATGTAATTTCTGAACAGAACTTTGATTTTTCAAGCATAGTGAAATAATTTAGCCGTGGAGCAGTGTTTCTGATCAGTGGAGCGAGGAGTGGAGCGGGAGCGGGAAATGGTGAACTCGGAGCGGAGCTGGAGCGGAGTGATTATTGAATGCTTGGAGCGTGGAGGGGAAATTGTTGCCGCTCCACTCCGCTCACATACTCTGGTAACAGCTCTAATGCCATGCGAAAGTTTGAGCAAAACATGCTAACTGTTCTGTCTTTGACTGCACAGACGAGCACAGAACACTATTTAGAGTCCCAGCCTCAGAGGAGACAAGAGAGTAGAGGATTTATTGATTTATTTACTGTATATTGCTGCTGCCACACAGATCTAAAATAATTTGAACCTTAAACCACATAAACACATTTCATTACACCAAATACACAAAATAATGTTCTTTTTTAGCAACGTCATGACCCCTTTAAAATACAATAAAGCCACTTGTTTGTAACACTGGACTTCTTCAGAAAGACATGCAAAGCATCTACCCAGAACAAGGTTTTTGCTGCTTTTTCAGTGGAGGTGACGTATAAACGGTGTACCAGCTCTAATGCCATGGCGAAAGGTTGAGCAAAACATGCTAACTGTTCTGCCTTTGGCTGCACAGATCAGCACAGAACACTGTTTAGAGTCCCAGCCTCAGAGGAGACAGAGAGCAGAGGAATTAATGATTTATTTACTGTATATTGCTGCTGCTAAATTATTTTTATCAAAAGAACTTAAAAGATAAATGGGAAATCTGATTCCTTTAATTCACAAGTTTATGTTTGATGGAGCATGGAATATTTCTTCTCTATCAAGTTTGTGACCTCCCAAGTGAAAGCTTTTACAGCATAAGAGAATCTCATGCAGGGATTGTTATTATTATCATGCGCATCTGTCTTTGTCAATGGATTTAACATATGGTCTGTCAATTGCTGCTGCCACACAGATCTAAAATAAACAAGCAGCTGTTTACCTTCACAGACATAACCGACTATTTTTGTAACTCGTGCGTGTTTTAACGTAAACTTGTGTGTGAAAGAGAACTTTTAGTGAGTTTAGTACTCACATGCTGACAGCCACTTTCTGTCCATCTGCTTCGGATGTGTGCACTCAGAAAACCATATATCAGAAGTTGAAACTCATATGGTTTAAAACACATGACTTCAGCGCGATAAACATTTATGTTTGATGGAGCATGGAATATTTCTTCTCTATCAAGTTTGTGACCTCCCAAGTGAAAGCTTTTACAGCATAAGAGAATCTCATGCAGGGATTGTTATTATTATCATGCGCATCTGTCTTTGTCAATGGATTTAACATATGGTCTGTCACTTTGTGACTATATGAATGTTCCCATACCAATCACTTTGACAGATCAGCCAAGCAGACAGGCCCATGATGATGACAATACCTCTGAGAATGCCACATGCACCGCTCACCTACTCACTGAGATGTTTACTTGAGAAAAACTTGTCAGAAACACTTAATGTTTCCAAGTTACTGGAGAGACAGTCAAGGAAAATTTCATTCAGGTATGTGAGGGGAAGAGGAGGAGAATTTCAATCAAGCTCGCAGTATGAAACATATGGGTAATCATAATTCGCTGAGATCCCATAACAACAGCAGACTTGAGGACTGCTGAGTTTTGCTATAATTTCTGGATCTGATTAGGTCTTTAGTATAAAGTGCTGCTGTTTGGATGCGAGTTAATGCTCTCAAGAACAATTATTTTAACCATCTGGTGGTTTTCTGCTGGTTGGCTTGTGCGAGTATTCTTCTTGCCAGTCATAGTGTGTAGTTAGTCTATTTGCAATATGGTTATCACATAAGAATCTTATGTATTAATCTCAGCAAACACTAAAATAGTATTAAAGCAGACAAAGTGAGAGGCTCATGAGAAAAAAGCAAGCCAACACAAATTGTGAAACTGTCAATCTTAAATTGTTGGTGTGTTCTAGATGGAAGACCTGACCATTCGAGCAGACCATCTATGACAGAAGATCAAAAATGCTAAATAAACCACTTTATATGTTACTTGATGAAGCAGGACTAGGAAGTAAAGTCATCTGCAAGTTGTTTTCCTCAAAATGTATGGCTTTGATTCCAAAACTGCTGTACTCTGAAATGGCTTTGAGAATTGAGGATTGTAACTTTAATAGTATTGGCTTGTGCACCACAAGAAAGACATCAATCATTAAATCATTGCTTATTCGTGCATTTATAGCACAAAACAAAACCTTTTAACTAGTCAAGTACTTTTTATTTATAGCAGGCTGCTTTACAAAACTCATAGAGCATAGAGCATAGAGACAAACTCCCATCACATTAAAATTTCCAGCCAGTACATGCATGAAGTTGCAGGTGTTGAAAAACCCTAGCCTGCTTATTTTATCTCTGTATAGTTCACAGAAGGCTTGAGTGATGAGTTTAATTCCCATCAGTGCACACTGGCGCTCAGTGAGTTGAAATTATTTGCTTGAGTGGTCTTATCATTATTTACCTCTAAGGAGTTGATCTCCGGTGGTCAGTATCTTCAGACTGGTAAAGGGGTTTTCCATTATGTTCCCTCAGAGCCACATGCCACTTCCAGTCTTGCTTTTACACACCTGCCTGTAATTTTCAAGTAACTCTGAAGACTTTGATTGGCTGGTTTAGGTGTGTTTGATTAGGGTTGGCGCTAAACTCAGCTTAAGTATTCTAATAATTGAACAACAGCACAAAATAACTAATGATCAAAATGTTAAATATACATTTAGCAAAATGTACTGCTCTGCACGAATGCTAAAGGGGTTTTCACATATGAAATGTACAATATTTATTTTCTTGTGAAAGGCATGTTTTTTATTCATGATTGTGCTGAATTTGGTTGCAGAAGTCTACATTTTTATTTCCATGTCAAAAACAAAGACAAAACCAGTGCACTCATATTGGGACAAAAGGATAATCATATAAATCTAAACGTTACTTATAATTCTTTAGCTCTGTTTTATTTCTAGGATGTCATTTTGAAATGGAGCACAGCACAGTCATTTTGGTTGGCATTTTTGCCTTTATTATAATAGGACAGTGAGTAAACAGGAAGTGAAGTGGAAGAGAGCGAGGGGGATGGTATCAGGAAAGATCTGCGAGCTGAGACTCAAACTCGGGATAACCGAAGCACAACAGCGCTATATGTCGGCATACTGCCGATGAAGCTATCAGTGCTGACAATTATTTTTTATTTTACATATTTATGTATGTATTTTAAGATTTTGTATGTTACTAATTTTAATATACATACAAATACTTTTTGGAGTATCTATATACCAGGGCTTGATGGCCCAAATGCACACGATAAACCCAATGAAAAATCTCTCAGATACTGTATATTTTTGACAGAACATACAACATAGATCAAACGCAGCACTTCACAGGTATTACAGCATGCTGACACATGCAGGATCGAGCCTCTGTGCTTCCTCTGTGCTTAACCACTAGAAACGTCTCTAGAGGAACAGGAGGCCCTAATGATCCATGGATGTTCAGTGGCAATGAATGTTACTGCATCAAAGCATATTGTTAGGAATAAAATAGTGGCTTGAAAGACTATTAGTGGGATCCTGCGTTCCCCTGATTGTTGTCTCAATCTTCCACTGGATGGGTGCCACCATTTTGATCTCAGAATGAACAGTTCTGGGCTCTAATCCAGGTGTGGCGGAACTGTCAAAATAGTGCATTGCATTAGGTTTGCTGTTTTTGGGAACTTAGTGGAAAACGCCTAAACGCCTGATGAGGGTTTAATCATTAAACCTTGTGTATATACAGTACTGTATTGACCAGATTGTAGTGGTCTGTCAACTTGGCCTTGTCCATTCATCCACTCCTGCATGTTCTAGTTTCTTTCTCTAGAAAAAAGGCACCAGGAGAAGGAACAAGGGTGATGTTTTTTGTCTTTACAAGACTTCTTGGCTCACTATGGTACACATCTCTTCGGTGTAGATCCACTAGGATTCACAAGAACTTTAGTCTCAGAATCAGACAGAACAAAGTTAGGGATAAAATTAAGGGTTACAGTTACAAAAGTACACAAATTTGCCCCCTAACAGACAGAGACCCTCTCCCCAATGGCAACCCAGGACGTGATTGAGAAAGTGCTCCAACTTGCAGCCAACCCTTAACAGTCAACTTACTGACAAAGCTCAGATGAGTGGTGGTTTAGAATATACAGGAATGACATCAATATTAAGAACCCAGTATCTGTTGTTCACAAATTCTTTTGTGTCCATAACTGAAAGCTCTTAGATCTCTTATATCCCCCCATATGTTACTCTAGAAATATCTAAAGTGAGAAATATAGACCTAAAGGAAACGTCATTGGAGGAAGGTAGGCTAAGTTATTGTTTATATACCCCTGAATCGTGACTGATGCGATTGAATGAAGAAGCTCATCCCAAATTTACGTAATGAACTTTATATATTGCTGCCATTGTGCCAGATGGATATTGGCACTGCCTACACAAGTCTAGCATCCTCATGTACACACGTCATGTGGAGTCTGCCTCTGACTGGTGCCAAACAAGGGTGGATAGATTCCCCTGAGGAAAAACAAGGAACAGCCCCTGAAAAATGATGGTGCAAGTGTGTATCGAGGGCCATCAAGTTGCCTCTCTAGTGCAATTAATCTGTCCCAACCCTTCTTCCTTCACCCTTCATCCTCTCTTGCTTGGCATTAATTAGAAACAGACCCCACTTGATGTGTATACATGGGGACACTTGACTTGTGCAGGCACTGCCAGTATCCATCTCAGCTAAGGTACCTGGAAAGTGGCTGTAGCATACAGCTCCACTTTGGGTTGGACTGGTCAGGGTTTGACCAGCTGCTGGACTTGGGCAGGAAGACACCCAGTGAGGAAGAGGAAACAGCATTGCAGCCTGGTCCTCTTACACTACCGGTTCCTCTAAAACAACTGGTTATTTACCCCAAAGTGGAAAGAATTCAAACTCTGAATCATCTACTTGGAGAGCAGGGAAGGACATCTGCTGAACATCTGGAAGAATTGCAAAGAACTGGACTGACAGCCAGCTTGAGAAAATGCTACCTGAGATTAATGTAGGTGCAGTACCTGGGTTTCTGAATTGGTCATAGATTAGAGGAAGCAATTACAATGTTCCCAGCACTGCAATCAAAAACTTTGTTGTGTGCTGGTCAATAACTGTGGCAGCATCAGTTTTAGATTTGTCCACCCCTATGGGCCATTTCAACGGATATTCGGCGGTTTAAGGAAGTGACGTCTTTGTTCCTTGGACGTTTCCGGTTAGTGTTTGAGCGCATTCAAAACAATGGCGGCAGGCGCTTGATGCACAGTGGGGTTACGATAATTGATTTAATCCTGCTGTTTAAAATGTCAAAATTAAAATTAGATCCTTGTTGCTCGGTGGTTGGGTGCTCCCTCTGGCCTGGAACTAACATTAATTTATAAATAATCGGAAATGAAAGGGTTTAGATTTCCGAGAAACGCGCCTGGATTGCAGCAGTGAAGCGAGAAGCAGAATAGCAACTCGCAGCTCGTGGATCTACAGCGCACATTTCGATTCAGGTAAGGAAATTTTGTGTTTTTTTTCCATTTGATCATTTGTATTTATTTACATTAACTCTTCAAGTATGATGCAAAATTGTGTTGTCGTCATTGTTTACATTCGGCGGTTTAAGGAAGTGACGTCTTTGTTCCTTGGATGTTTCTAGTTAGTGGCTGAAAGCATTCAAAACAATGGCGGGAGGCGCTTGATACACAGTGGGATTGTGATGATTTATTTAATTTTGGTGTTTAAAATGTCAAAATTAAAATTAGATCCTTGTTGCTCGGTATTTGGGTGCTCCCTCTGGCCTGGAACTAACATTTCTGAAATTAAAGTGTTTAGATTTCCGAGAAACGCGCCTGGATTGCAGCAGTGAAGCGAGAAGCAGAATAGCAACTCGCAGCTCGTGGATCTACAGCGCACATTTCGATTCAGGTAAGGAAATTTTGTGTTTTTTTTCCATTTGATCATTTGTATTTATTTACATTAACTCTTCAAGTATGATGCAAAATTGTGTTGTCGTCATAAGGGTTACAGTTACAAAAGTACACAAATTTGCCCCCTAACAGACAGAGACCCTCTCCCCAATGGCAACCCAGGACGTGATTGAGAAAGTGCTCCAACTTGCAGCCAACCCTTAACAGTCAACTTACTGACAAAGCTCAGATGAGTGGTGGTTTAGAATATACAGGAATGACATCAATATTAAGAACCCAGTATCTGTTGTTCACAAATTCTTTTGTGTCCATAACTGAAAGCTCTTAGATCTCTTATATCCCCCCATATGTTACTCTAGAAATATCTAAAGTGAGAAATATAGACCTAAAGGAAACGTCATTGGAGGAAGGTAGGCTAAGTTATTGTTTATATACCCCTGAATCGTGACTGATGCGATTGAATGAAGAAGCTCATCCCAAATTTACGTAATGAACTTTATATATTGCTGCCATTGTGCCAGATGGATATTGGCACTGCCTACACAAGTCTAGCATCCTCATGTACACACGTCATGTGGAGTCTGCCTCTGACTGGTGCCAAACAAGGGTGGATAGATTCCCCTGAGGAAAAACAAGGAACAGCCCCTGAAAAATGATGGTGCAAGTGTGTATCGAGGGCCATCAAGTTGCCTCTCTAGTGCAATTAATCTGTCCCAACCCTTCTTCCTTCACCCTTCATCCTCTCTTGCTTGGCATTAATTAGAAACAGACCCCACTTGATGTGTATACATGGGGACACTTGACTTGTGCAGGCACTGCCAGTATCCATCTCAGCTAAGGTACCTGGAAAGTGGCTGTAGCATACAGCTCCACTTTGGGTTGGACTGGTCAGGGTTTGACCAGCTGCTGGACTTGGGCAGGAAGACACCCAGTGAGGAAGAGGAAACAGCATTGCAGCCTGGTCCTCTTACACTACCGGTTCCTCTAAAACAACTGGTTATTTACCCCAAAGTGGAAAGAATTCAAACTCTGAATCATCTACTTGGAGAGCAGGGAAGGACATCTGCTGAACATCTGGAAGAATTGCAAAGAACTGGACTGACAGCCAGCTTGAGAAAATGCTACCTGAGATTAATGTAGGTGCAGTACCTGGGTTTCTGAATTGGTCATAGATTAGAGGAAGCAATTACAATGTTCCCAGCACTGCAATCAAAAACTTTGTTGTGTGCTGGTCAATAACTGTGGCAGCATCAGTTTTAGATTTGTCCACCCCTATGGGCCATTTCAACGGATATTCGGCGGTTTAAGGAAGTGACGTCTTTGTTCCTTGGACGTTTCCGGTTAGTGTTTGAGCGCATTCAAAACAATGGCGGCAGGCGCTTGATGCACAGTGGGGTTACGATAATTGATTTAATCCTGCTGTTTAAAATGTCAAAATTAAAATTAGATCCTTGTTGCTCGGTATTTGGGTGCTCCCTCTGGCCTGGAACTAACATTTCTGAAATTAAAGTGTTTAGATTTCCGAGAAACGCGCCTGGATTGCAGCAGTGAAGCGAGAAGAGAGTCGCAACTCGCAGCTCTTGGATCTACAGCGCACATTTCGATTCAGGTAAGGAAATGTTGTTGTTTTCCATTTGATTATTTGTATTTATTTACGTTAACTCTTCAAGTATTGTGCAAAATTGTGCTTTTGTCATTGTTTACATATGCGCCTAGCGGTTTGATTCTTGTTTAGTGAAAAAGGCCAAGCTTTTATTTCCGTTTTATTGCCAAGCGTTACGTGGGCTATAATTAAATATGAGTTCACATTAGTTGTCTAGCTATCTTGTCAGCAGATAAATGCAGTGAGTAACACGTTATAGAAATGTATACTGTAAACTTGAATGTTGAAGAGTGAAACCGTTAACTGCAGTAGTTTACAAAAGCTAACGGTAAACATTTTTCATCACTCATTATGCTTGTCCAATGTTAATTCCAACATGTACTGATGTATTAAACAATAATAGTATTATTTATAAATATTGTGCATTAATTTAAATCATTATTTTTCTACTTTTGTCTTTAGGAAAGCCATCGTAAGACACCTAAGACACCTAAGACAGTGAGTGCTACAGGGAGACAGGAAGGACAGCTGGTTGTCCTGCACACATGTGACATTGATCACATATTAATAAATTTGCTGGAAACAGTTGAAAGCGAGAGGATGTCTTTTGTTTATATGCAGTACTGGTCAAATGTCTGGACACATTACTATTTTTAATATTTTTGAAAGAAGTCTCTTATGCTCATCAAGCCTCCATTCATTTGATCAAAAATAGACAAAATCAGTAATATTGTGAAATATTATTAAAATAATAAATAATAGTTTTCTGTTTTAATATTCTTTATATTTATTTCTGTGATGCAAAGCTGAATTTCCTTTACTCCTTACTCCAGTCTTAAGTGTCACATGATCCTTCAGAGACCATTTTAATGTGCTGATTTGATACTTGGTTTTATACAGGATTGATTGAATCCTGGCAGGGTTTTTCAAAATATAGAAATCTGTCCTAACAGTATGTCTTTATTATCACTTTTTTAAATCAATTTAACATCCTTGCTGAATAAATGTATTAATATTATAATAAAAAAAACTGACCCCAAACTTTTGAACAGTAGTGCATGTTGTTTTTTACATTGTAATGTACATTTTTATTTTAAATAAATGCTGTTTTTTTTATTCTTAAAAAAAATCCTAAAATTATCTCAGAAATATTAAGCAGCACAACAGTTCCTCTTCAGGAACTCGAGCTGCGTCGAAAACGCTAGGGGAACGCCCTTCAGCGTGACGGGCTCTGAACCTCGTGTGTAATCAGACCAATAGATGGGCGAGACGTCACGGCGGGTGACGTAATGACCAGGAGGCTATTTCCTTTTTGCTGGTCTCCTGGCCTTCAAAGATCGGGTACTTGCTTTCCACCTCTGTCCATGTGATGGCACCATTGGCCAGGTCACGAACGATTTCGGGCAATTCACTAACCTGTAAATAAACATATATATCTCAGTAAAATAGTCAACACGCTGCCTCTGTGAATGAATTGAAGACACATAACTGCTTTACCTCAGCCCTGATCTGCCTCATGGAGTCACGGTCTCTCAGAGTGGCCGTGTGGGGCGTCTTATTAACCGTGTCAAAATCGATGGTGATACCGAATGCCACACCAATCTCATCCGTTCTGGCATAGCGTCTGCCAATAGATCCTGAGGAATCATCCACCTTGTGGGAGACACCATTCCTGGTCAAGGCTTCAGCTGTAGAGTGAAGCAAAACATGAATCATTACAGAATTATCATTCAGATATTATTGATACAATTTTATAAATGGGAGTAGAGATGTTATTACTCACATAATTCTTGAACAAATGGCATAAATTCCTGATTTTGGCTCAATGGAAGGACGGAGCATTTGTATGGTGCAACAGTGGCAGGGAAGCTGAAATACTGAAGAGAAAGAAGCAAACTTCCTAAATAAAGCAAGACAAACATATGAAATGATTAATTATAGAATATTACAGCTACTGCATTTACCGTTCTTTGCTCATCCCCCTCCCTGATACGGAATGTGTGCTCAAAGATGGAGTACATGATTCTCCCGATGCCGAAGGAGGGTTCGATCACATTAGGAACAACCTCCTCAACTGTGGAGGCAAGACAAAAGTCAATTAAAACCTCTGACATATTCTTGTTATGTTGACATTAAAATCGTAGCTTCTTCCTCTTACCGTGCAGGGTCTTCTGGAACCTCTTGACGTTAACCATGTCCTTGGTGAGTTTGAAAGTCTTGCCCTCTGTCTCAATGGTGAACTCACTGCAATGACAGAGGAAACCACTGAATGAACAGAATAACATTGGTGAGCACTACGGACTGAGAAAAATACCTATTTTAGCTCTGACTATTGGTTAAAAACCCTATGATATTGCTACTTCAAATAAATTCCTCAACAAAATATTAAGCAGCACAACTGTTTTTAACATTGATAATAAGACATCAACATATTAGAATGATTTCTTAAGAAACACTGAACACTGAAGACTGGAGCAATGATGCTGAAAATACAGCTTTGATCACAGAAATAAATTGCATCATATTAACC